>NW_027476378.1:0-267780 GCF_051020955.1 Megalopta genalis | reverse complement strand
TAGAAGGTTTAGCTTCAAATCCATGCAAAACAAATGATTTAGCTTTAAACACTTGGGATATAGGTGACATAGCTTCAACAGCATGAGAAACCAACGAGCTAGCTTCATATCCAAGCGAAACACATGATTTAACTTCAAATCAATGCGATGTTGAAGGTTGAGCTTCAAATCCCTGCGAAACAAATGATTTAACATCAAATACTTGCGATATCAGTGATATAGCTTCAAATGGAGGGGAAACAAATGAGTAAACTTCAAATCCATGCAAAACACATGATTAAGCTTCAAATCAATGCTATGTAGAAGGTTTTGCTTCAAATCCAAGCGAAACACATGATTTAGCTTCAATTCAATGCGATGTAGAAGGTTTAGCTTCAAATCCATGCAAAACAAATGATTTAGCTTTAAACACTTGGGATATAAGTGATATAGCTTCAAATGGAGAAGAATCAAACGAGTTAGCTTCATATCCAAGCGTAACACATGATTTAGCTTCCAATCTATGCGATGTAGAAGGCTTAGCTTTAAATCCATGCGAAGCAAATAATTTAACATCAGATACATGCGATATAAGTGATATAGCTTGTAATGGAGGGGATACAAATGAGTTAGATTCAAAACCATGCAAAACACATGATTAAGCTTCAAACCAATGCTATGTAGAAGGTTTAGCTTCAAATCCAAGCGAAACAGATGATATAGCTTTAAATCAATGCGATGTAGAAGGTTATGCTTCAAATCCATGCGGAACAAATGATTTAACATCAGATACTTGCGATATAAGTGATATAGATTAAACTGCAGGCGAAATAAACGAGTTAGCTTCAAATCCATGCGAAACACTTGATTTAGTTTCAAATCAATGCGATGTAGAAGGATTAGCTTCAAATCCATGCGAAGCAAATGATTGAGCTTCAAACAATTGGGATATAGGTGATATAGCTTCAACAGCATGCGAAACCAACGAGTTAGCTTCATATCCACTCGACACATGAATTAACATCAAATCAATGCGATGTAGAAGGTTTAGCTTCAAATGCCTGCGAAACAAATGATTTAACATCAAATACTTGCGATATCAGTGATATAGCTTTAAATGGAGGGGAAACAAATGAGTAAACTTCAAATCCAAACGAAACACATGATTTAGCTTCAATTCAATGCGATGTAGAAGGTTTAGCTTCAAATCCATGCAAAACAAATGATTTAGTTTTAAACACTTGGGATATAGGTGATATAGGTTCAACAGCATGCGAAACCAACGAGCTAGCTTCATATCCAAGCGAAACACATGAATTAACTTCAAATCAATGCGATGTTGAAGGTTGAGCTTCAAATCCCTGCGAAACAAATGATTTAACATCAAATACTTGCGATATCAGTGATATAGCTTCAAATGGAGGGGAAACAAATGAGTTAACTTCAAATCCATGCAAAACACATGATTAAGCTTCAAATCAATGCTATGTAGAAGGTTTAGCTTCAAATCCTAGCAAAACACATGATTTAGCTTCAAATCAATGCGATGTAGAAGGTTTAGCTTCAAATCCATGCGGAACAAATGACTTAACATCAGATACTTGCGATATAAGTGATATAGTTTCAAATGGAGGGGAAACAAATGAGTTAGCTTCAAATCCATGCGAAACACTTGAGTTAGTTTCAAATCAATGCGATGTAGAAGGATTAGCTTCAAATCCATGCGAAGCAAATGATTGAGCTTCAAACACTTGGGGTATAAGTGATATAGCTTAAACAGCATGCGAAACCAACGAGCTAGCTTCATATCCAAGCGAAACACATGATTTAACTTCAAATCAATGCGATGTAGAAGTTTTAGCTTCAAATCCCTGCGAAACAAATGATTTAACATCAAATACTTGCGATATCAGTGATATAGCTTCAAATGGAGGGGAAACAAATGAGTTAACTTCAAATCCATGCAAAACACATGATTAAGCTTCTAATCAATGCTATGTAGTAGGTTTAGCTTCAAATCCTAGCGAAACACATGACTTAGCTTCAAATCAATGCGATGTAGAAGGTTTAGCTTCAAATCCATGCGGAACAAATGATTTAACATCAGATACTTGCAATATAAGTGATATAGTTTCAAATGGAGGGGAAACAAATGAGTTAGCTTCAAATCCATGCAAAACACATGATTAAGCTTCAAATTAATGCTATGTAGAAGGTTTTGCTTCAAATCCAAGCGAAACAGATGATTTAGCTTCAATTCAATGCGATGTAGAAGGTTTAGCTTCAAATCCATGCAAATCAAATGATTTAGCTTTAAACACTTGGGATATAAGTGATATGGCTTCAAATCGAGAAGAATCAAACGAGCTAGCTTCATATCCAAGCGAAACACACGATTAAGCTTCCAATCTATACGATGTAGAAGGTTTAGCTTCAAATCCATGCGGAATAAATGATTTAACATCAGATACTTGCGATATAAGTAATATAGATTAAACTGCAGGCGAAATAAACGAGTTAGCTTCAAATCCATGCGAAACACTTGATTTAGTTTCAAATCAATGCGATGTAGAAGGATTAGCTTCAAATCCATGCGAAGCAAATGATTGAGCTTCAAACACTTGGGATATAGGTGATATAGCTTCAACAGCATGCGAAACCAACGAGTTAGCTTCATATCCACTCGACACATGAATTAACTTCAAATCAATGCGATGTAGAAGGTTTAGCTTCAAATCCACGCGAAGCAAATGATTGAGCTTCAAACACTTGGGATATAAGTGATATAGCTTCAACAGCATGCGAAACCAACGAGCTAGCTTCATATCCAAGCGAAACACATGATTTAACTTCAAATCAATGCGATGTAGAAGGTTTAGCTTCAAATCCCTGCGAAACAAATGATTTAACATCAGATACATGCGATATAAGTGATATAGCTTGTAATGGAGGGGATACAAATGAGTTAGATTCAAAACCATGCAAAACACATGATTAAGCTTCAAACCAATGCTATGTAGAAGGTTTAGCTTCAAATCCAAGCGAAACACATGATATAGCTTTAAATCAATGCGATGTAGAAGGTTATGCTTCAAATCAATGCGGAACAAATGATTTAACATCAGATACTTGCGATATAAGTGATATAGATTAAACTGCAGGCGAAATAAACGAGTTAGCTTCAAATCCATGCGAAACACTTGATTTAGTTTCAAATCAATGCGATGTAGAAGGATTAGCTTCAAATCCATGCGAAGCAAATGATTGAGCTTCAAACACTTGGGATATAGGTGATATAGCTTCAACAGCATGCGAAACCAACGAGTTAGCTTCATATCCACTCGACACATGAATTAACTTCAAATCAATGCGATGTAGAAGGTTTAGCTTCAAATGCCTGAGAAACAAATGATTTAACATCAAATACTTGCGATATCAGTGATATAGCTTTAAATGGAGGGGAAACAAATGAGTAAACTTCAAATCCATGCAAAACACATGATTAAGCTTCAAATCAATGCTATGTAGAAGGTTTTGCTTGAAATCCAAGCGAAACACATGATTTAGCTTCAAGTCAATGCGATGTAGAAGGTTTAGCTTCAAATCCATGCGGAACAAATGATTTAACATCAGATACTTGCAATATAAGTGATATAGTTTCAAATGGAGGGGAAACAAATGAGTTAGCTTCAAATCCATGCAAAACACATGATTAAGCTTCAAATTAATGGTATGTAGAACGTTTTGCTTCAAATCCAAGCGAAACAGATGATTTAGCTTCAATTCAATGCGATGTAGAAGGTTTAGCTTCAAATCCATGCAAAACAAATGATTTAGCTTTAAACACTTGGGATATAAGTGATATAGCTTCAAATGGAGAAGAATCAAACGAGTTAGCTTCATATCCAAGCGAAACACATGATTAAGCTTCCAATCTATACGATGTAGAAGGTTTAGCTTCAAATCCATGCGGAATAAATGATTTAACATCAGATACTTGCGATATAAGTGATATAGATTAAACTGCAGGCGAAATAAACGAGTTAGCTTCAAATCCATGCGAAACACTTGATTTAGTTTCAAATCAATGCGATGTAGAAGGATTAGCTTCAAATCCATGCGAAGCAAATAATTGAGCTTCAAACACTTGGGATATAGGTGATATAGCTTCAACAGCATGCGAAACCAACGAGTTAGCTTCATATCCACTCGACACATGAATTAACTTCAAATCAATGCGATGTAGAAGGTTTAGCTTCAAATGCCTGCGAAACAAATGATTTAACATCAAATACTTGCGATATCAGTGATATAGCTTTAAATGGAGGGGAAACAAATGAGTAAACTTCAAATCCATGCAAAACACATGATTAAGCTTCAAATCAATGCTATGTAGAAGGTTTTGCTTCAAATCCTAGCGAAACACATGATTTAGCTTCAAATCAATGCGATGTAGAAGGTTTAGCTTCAAATCCATGCGGAACAAATGACTTAATATCAGATATTTACGATATAAGTGATATAGTTTCAAATGGAGGGGAAACAAATGAGTTAGCTTCAAATCCATGCAAAACACATGATTAAGCTTCAAATCAATGCTATGTAGAAGGTTTAGCTTCAAATCCAAGCGAAATACATGATTTAGCTTCAAATCAATGCGATGTAGAAGGTTTATCTTCAAATCCATGCGGAACAAATGATTTAACAACAGATACTTGCGATATAAGTGATATAGGTTCAAATGGAGGGGAAACAAATGAGTTAACTTCAAATCCATGCAAAACACATGATTAAGCTTCAAATCAATGCTATGTAGAAGGTTTAGCTTCAAATCCAAGCGAAACACATGATTTAGCTTCAAATCAATGCGATGTAGAAGGTTTAGCTTCAAATCCATGCCGAACAAAAGATTTAACATCAGATACTTGCGATATAAGTGATATAGATTAAACTGCAGGCGAAATAAACGAGTTAGCTTCAAATCCATGCGAAGCAAATGATTGAGCTTCAAACACTTGGGATATAGGTGATATAGCTTCAACAGCATGCGAAACCAACGAGTTAGCTTCATATCCACTCGACACATGAATTAACTTCAAATCAATGCGATGTAGAAGGTTTAGCTTCAAATACATGCGGAACAAATGATTTAACATCAGATGCTTGCGATATCAGTGATATAGCTTCAAATGGATGGGAAACAAATGAGTTAGCATCAAATCCATGCAAAACACATGATTAAGCTTCAAATCAATGCTATGTAGAAGGTTTTGCTTCAAATCCAAGCGAAACACATGATTTAGCTTCAAGTCAATGCGATGTAGAAGGTTTAGCTTCAAATCCATGCAAAACAAATGATTTAGCTTTAAACACTTGGGATATAGGTGACATAGCTTCAACAGCATGAGAAACCAACGAGCTAGCTTCATATCCAAGCGAAACACATGATTTAACTTCAAATCAATGCGATGTTGAAGGTTGAGCTTCAAATCCCTGCGAAACAAATGATTTAACATCAAATACTTGCGATATCAGTGATATAGCTTCAAATGGAGGGGAAACAAATGAGTAAACTTCAAATCCATGCAAAACACATGATTAAGCTTCAAATCAATGCTATGTAGAAGGTTTTGCTTCAAATCCAAGCGAAACACATGATTTAGCTTCAATTCAATGCGATGTAGAAGGTTTAGCTTCAAATCCATGCAAAACAAATGATTTAGCTTTAAACACTTGGGATATAAGTGATATAGCTTCAAATGGAGAAGAATCAAACGAGTTAGCTTCATATCCAAGCGTAACACATGATTTAGCTTCCAATCTATGCGATGTAGAAGGCTTAGCTTTAAATCCATGCGAAGCAAATAATTTAACATCAGATACATGCGATATAAGTGATATAGCTTGTAATGGAGGGGATACAAATGAGTTAGATTCAAAACCATGCAAAACACATGATTAAGCTTCAAACCAATGCTATGTAGAAGGTTTAGCTTCAAATCCAAGCGAAACAGATGATATAGCTTTAAATCAATGCGATGTAGAAGGTTATGCTTCAAATCCATGCGGAACAAATGATTTAACATCAGATACTTGCGATATAAGTGATATAGATTAAACTGCAGGCGAAATAAACGAGTTAGCTTCAAATCCATGCGAAACACTTGATTTAGTTTCAAATCAATGCGATGTAGAAGGATTAGCTTCAAATCCATGCGAAGCAAATGATTGAGCTTCAAACAATTGGGATATAGGTGATATAGCTTCAACAGCATGCGAAACCAACGAGTTAGCTTCATATCCACTCGACACATGAATTAACATCAAATCAATGCGATGTAGAAGGTTTAGCTTCAAATGCCTGCGAAACAAATGATTTAACATCAAATACTTGCGATATCAGTGATATAGCTTTAAATGGAGGGGAAACAAATGAGTAAACTTCAAATCCAAACGAAACACATGATTTAGCTTCAATTCAATGCGATGTAGAAGGTTTAGCTTCAAATCCATGCAAAACAAATGATTTAGTTTTAAACACTTGGGATATAGGTGATATAGGTTCAACAGCATGCGAAACCAACGAGCTAGCTTCATATCCAAGCGAAACACATGAATTAACTTCAAATCAATGCGATGTTGAAGGTTGAGCTTCAAATCCCTGCGAAACAAATGATTTAACATCAAATACTTGCGATATCAGTGATATAGCTTCAAATGGAGGGGAAACAAATGAGTAAACTTCAAATCCATGCAAAACACATGATTAAGCTTCAAATCAATGCTATGTAGAAGGTTTTGCTTCAAATCCAAGCGAAACACATGATTTAGCTTCAATTCAATGCGATGTAGAAGGTTTAGCTTCAAATCCATGCAAAACAAATGATTTAGCTTTAAACACTTGGGATATAAGTGATATAGCTTCAAATGGAGAAGAATCAAACGAGATAGCTTCATATCCAAGCGAAACACATGATTTAGCTTCCAATCTATGCGATGTAGAAGGCTTAGCTTTAAATGCATGCGAAGCAAATGATTTAACATCAGATACATGCGATATAAGTGATATAGCTTGTAATGGAGGGGATACAAATGAGTTAGATTCAAAACCATGCAAAACACATGATTAAGCTTCAAACCAATGATATGTAGAAGGTTTAGCTTCAAATCCAAGCGAAACACATGATATAGCTTTAAATCAATGCGATGTAGAAGGTTATGCTTCAAATCCATGCGGAACAAATGATTTAACATCAGATACTTGCGATATAAGCGATATAGATTAAACTGCAGGCGAAATAAACGAGTTAGCTTCAAATCCATGCGAAACACTTGATTTAGTTTCAAATCAATGCGATGTAGAAGGATTAGCTTCAAATCCATGCGAAGCAAATGATTGAGCTTCAAACACTTGGGATATAGGTGATATAGCTTCAACAGCATGCGAAACCAACGAGTTAGCTTCATATCCACTCGACACATGAATTAACTTCAAATCAATGCGATGTAGAAGGTTTAGCTTCAAATGCCTGCGAAACAAATGATTTAACATCAAATACTTGCGATATCAGTGATATAGCTTTAAATGGAGGGGAAACAAATGAGTAAACTTCAAATCCATGCAAAACACATGATTAAGCTTCAAATCAATGCTATGTAGAAGGTTTTGCTTCAAATCCAAGCGAAAGACATGATTTAGCTTCAATTCAATGCGATGTAGAAGGTTTAGCTTCAAATCCATGCAAAACAAATGATTTAGCTTTAAACACTTGGGATATAGGTGATATAGCTTCAACAGCATGCGAAACCAACGAGCTAGCTTCATATCCAAGCGAAACACATGATTTAACTTCAAATCAACGCGATGTTGAAGGTTGAGCTTCAAATCCCTGCGAAACAAATGATTTAACATCAAATACTTGCGATATCAGTGATATAGCTTCAAATGGAGGGGAAACAAATGAGTTAACATCAAATCCATGCAAAACACATGATTAAGCTTCAAATCAATGCTATGTAGAAGGTTTAGCTTCAAATCCTAGCAAAACACATGATTTTGCTTCAAATCAATGCTATGTAGAAGGTTTAGCTTCAAATCCATGCGGAACAAATGATTTAACATCAGATACTTGCGATATAAGTGATATAGTTTCAAATGGAGGGGAAACAAATGAGTTAGCATCAAATCCATGCAAAACACATGATTAAGCTTCAAATTAAGGCTATGTAGAAGGTTTTGCTTCAAATCCAAGCGAAACACAAGATTTAGCTTCAATTCAATGCGATGTAGAAGGTTTAGCTTTAAATCCATGCAAAACGAATGATTTAGCTTCAAACACTTGGGATATAAGTGATATAGCGTCAAATGGAGAAGAATCAAACGAGTTAGCTTCATATCCAAGCGAAACACATGAATTAGCTTCCAAACTATGCGATGTAGAAGGCTTAGCTTCAAATCCATGCGAAGCAAATGATTTAACATCAGATACTTGCAATATAAGTGATATAGTTTCAAATGGAGGGGAAACAAATGAGTTAGCTTCAAATCCATGCAAAACACATGATTAAGCTTCAAATTAATGCTATGTAGAAGGTTTTGCTTCAAATCCAAGCGAAACAGATGATTTAGCTTCAATTCAATGCGATGTAGAAGGTTTAGCTTCAAATCCATGCAAAACAAATGATTTAGCTTTAAACACTTGGGATATAAGTGATATAGCTTCAAATGGAGAAGAATCAAACGAGTTAGCTTCATATCCAAGCGAAACACATGATTAAGCTTCCAATCTATACGATGTAGAAGGTTTAGCTTCAAATCCATGCGGAACAAATGATTTAACATCAGATACTTGCGATATAAGTGATATAGCTTCAAATGGAGTGGAAACAAATGAGTCAGCTTCAAATCCATGCAAAACACATGATTAAGCTTCAAATCAATGCTATGTAGAAGGTTTAGCTTCTAATCCATGCGAAACTCATGATTTAGCTTCAAATCAATGCGATGTAGAAGGTTTACCTTCAAATCCATGCTTAACAAATGATTTAGCTTCAAATACTTGCGATATAAGTGATATAGCTTCAAATACAGACGATCAAACGAGTTAGCTTCAAAATCCATGCGATAAACTTGATTTAGCTTCAAATCAATGCAATGTAGAAGGTTTACCTTCAAATCCATGCTTAACAAATGATTTAGCTTCAAACACTTGGGATATAAGTGATATAGCTTCAAATGCAGACGATCAAACGAGTTAGCTTCAAAATTCATGCGATAAACTTGATTTAGCTTCAAATCAATGCGAAGTAGAAGGATGAGCTTCAAATCCATGCAACAAAGATGATTTAGCTTCAAATACTTGCGATATAAATGATATAGCTTCAAATGCAGGCGAAACAAACGTGTTAGCTTCTAATCCATGCGAAACTCATGATTTAGCTTCAAATCAATGCGATGTAGAAGGTTTACCTTCAAATCCATGCTTAAAAAATGATTTAGCTTCAAACACTTGGGATATAAGTGATATGGCTTCAAATGCAGACGATCAAACGAGTTAGCTTCAAAATCCATGCGATAAACTTGATTTAGCTTCAAATCAATGCGAAGTAGAAGGATTAGCTTCAAATCCGTGGAACACAAATGATTTAGCTTCAAATACTTGCGATATAAATGATATAGCTTCAAATGCAGGCCTAACAAACGAGTTAGCTTCTAATCCATGCGAAACTCATGATTTAGCTTCAAATCAATGCGATGTAGAAGGTTTACCTTCAAATCCATGCACAACAAATGATTTAGCTTCAGACACTTGGGATATAAGTGATATAGCTTCAAATGCAGACGATCAAACTAGTTAGCTTCAAGTCCACGCGAAACAAGTGACTTAGCTTCAGACACTTGCGATATAAGTGATATAGCTTCAAATGCAGAAGAAACAATTGAGTTATCTTCAAATCCATGCCATGCACTTGATTTAGCTGAAAATGAATGCGATGTAGAAGGTTCAGCTTCAAATCCATGCGAAACAAATGATTTAGATTCAAACACTTGGGATATAAGTGGTATAGCTTCAAATGCAGACGATCAAACGAGTTAGCTTCTAATCCATGCGAAACTCATGATTTAGCTTCAAATCAATGCGATGTAGAAGCTTTACCTTCAAATCCATGCTTAACAAATGATTTAGCTTCAAACACTTGGGATATAAATGATATAGCTTTAAATGCAGACGATCAAACGAGTTAGCTTCAAAATTCATGCGATAAACTTGATTTAGCTTCAAATCAATGCGAAGTAGAAGGATTAGCTTAAAATCCATGCAACACAAATGATTTAGCTTCAAATACTTGCGATATAAACGATATAGCTTCAAATGCAGGCGAAACAAACGTGTTAGCTTCTAATCCATGCGAAACTCATGATTTAGCTTCAAATCAATGCGATGTAGAAGGTTTACCTTCAAATCCATGCTTAACAAATGATTTAGCTTCAAATACTTGCGATATAAGTGATATAGCTTCAAATACAGACGATCAAACGAGTTAGCTTCAAAATCCATGCGATAAACTTGATTTAGCTTCAAATCAATGCAATGTAGAAGGTTTACCTTCAAATCCATGCTTAACAAATGATTTAGCTTTAAACACTTGGGATATAAGTGATATAGCTTCAAATGGAGAAGAATCAAACGAGTTAGCTTCATATCCAAGCGAAACACATGATTTAGCTTCCAATCTATGCGATGTAGAAGGCTTAGCTTTAAATCCATGCGAAGCAAATGATTTAACATCAGATACATGCGATATAAGTGATATAGCTTGTAATGGAGGGGATACAAATGAGTTAGATTCAAAACCATGCAAAACACATGATTAAGCTTCAAACCAATGCTATGTAGAAGGTTTAGCTTCAAATCCAAGCGAAACACATGATATAGCTTTAAATCAATGCGATGTAGAAGGTTATGCTTCAAATCCATGCGGAACAAATGATTTAACATCAGATACTTGCAATATAAGTGATATAGTTTCAAATGGAGGGGAAACAAATGAGTTAGCTTCAAATCCATGCAAAACACATGATTAAGCTTCAAATTAATGCTATGTAGAAGGTTTTGCTTCAAATCCAAGCGAAACAGATGATTTAGCTTCAATTCAATGCGATGTAGAAGGTTTAGCTTCAAATCCATGCAAAACAAATGATTTAGCTTTAAACACTTGGGATATAAGTGATATAGCTTCAAATCGAGAAGAATCAAACGAGTTAGCTTCATATCCAAGCGAAACACATGATTAAGCTTCCAATCTATACGATGTAGAAGGTTTAGCTTCAAATCCATGCGGAATAAATGATTTAACATCAGATACTTGTGATATAAGTGATATAGATTAAACTGCAGGCGAAATAAACGAGTTAGCTTCAAATCCATGCGAAACACTTGATTTAGTTTCAAATCAATGCGATGTAGAAGGATTAGCTTCAAATCCATGCGAAGCAAATGATTGAGCTTCAAACACTTGGGATATAGGTGATATAGCTTCAACAGCATGCGAAACCAACGAGTTAGCTTCATATCCACTCGACACATGAATTAACTTCAAATCAATGCGATGTAGAAGGTTTAGCTTCAAATCCATGCGAAGCAAATGATTGAGCTTCAAACACTTGGGATATAAGTGATATAGCTTCAACAGCATGCGAAACCAACGAGCTAGCTTCATATCCAAGCGAAACACATGATTTAACTTCAAATCAATGCGATGTAGAAGGTTTAGCTTCAAATCCCTGCGAAACAAATGATTTAACATCAGATACATGCGATATAAGTGATATAGCTTGTAATGGAGGGGATACAAATGAGTTAGATTCAAAACCATGCAAAACACATGATTAAGCTTCAAACCAATGCTATGTAGTAGGTTTAGCTTCAAATCCAAGCGAAACACATGATATAGCTTTAAATCAATGCGATGTAGAAGGTTATGCTTCAAATCAATGCGGAACAAATGATTTAACATCAGATACTTGCGATATAAGTGATATAGATTAAACTGCAGGCGAAATAAACGAGTTAGCTTCAAATCCATGCGAAACACTTGATTTAGTTTCAAATCAATGCGATGTAGAAGGATTAGCTTCAAATCCATGCGAAGCAAATGATTTAACATCAAATACTTGCGATATCAGTGATATAGCTTTAAATGGAGGGGAAACAAATGAGTAAACTTCAAATCCATGCAAAACACATGATTAAGCTTCAAATCAATGCTATGTAGAAGGTTTTGCTTCAAATCCAAGCGAAACACATGATTTAGCTTCAATTCAATGCGATGTAGAAGGTTTAGCTTCAAATCCATGCAAAACAAATGATTTAGCTTTAAACACTTGGGATATAGGTGATATAGCTTCAACAGCATGCGAAACCAACGAGCTAGCTTCATATCCAAGCGAAACACATGATTTAACTTCAAATCAATGCGATGTTGAAGGTTGAGCTTCAAATCCCTGCGAAACAAATGATTTAACATCAAATACTTGCGATATCAGTGATATAGCTTCAAATGGAGGGGAAACAAATGAGTAAACTTCAAATCCATGCAAAACACATGATTAAGCTTCAAATCAATGCTATGTAGAAGGTTTTGCTTCAAACCCAAGCGAAACACATGATTTAGCTTCAATTCAATGCGATGTAGAAGGTTTAGCTTCAAATCCATGCAAAACAAATGATTTAGCTTTAAACACTTGGGATATAAGTGATATAGCTTCAAATGGAGAAGAATCAAACGAGTTAGCTTCATATCCAAGCGAAACACATGATTTAGCTTCCAATCTATGCGATGTAGAAGGCTTAGCTTTAAATCCATGCGAAGCAAATGATTTAACATCAGATACATGCGATATAAGTGATATAGCTTGTAATGGAGGGGATACAAATGAGTTAGATTCAAAACCATGCAAAACACATGATTAAGCTTCAAACCAATGCTATGTAGAAGGTTTAGCTTCAAATCCAAGCGAAACAGATGATATAGCTTTAAATCAATGCGATGTAGAAGGTTATGCTTCAAATCCATGCGGAACAAATGATTTAACATCAGATACTTGCGATATAAGTGATATAGATTAAACTGCAGGCGAAATAAACGAGTTAGCTTCAAATCCATGCGAAACACTTGATTTAGTTTCAAATCAATGCGATGTAGAAGGATTAGCTTCAAATCCATGCGAAGCAAATGATTGAGCTTCAAACACTTGGGATATAGGTGATATAGCTTCAACAGCATGCGAAACCAACGAGTTAGCTTCATATCCACTCGACACATGAATTAACTTCAAATCAATGCGATGTAGAAGGTTTAGCTTCAAATGCCTGCGAAACAAATGATTTAACATCAAATACTTGCGATATCAGTGATATAGCTTTAAATGGAGGGGAAACAAATGAGTAAACTTCAAATCCAAACGAAACACATGATTTAGCTTCAATTCAATGCGATGTAGAAGGTTTAGCTTCAAATCCATGCAAAACAAATGATTTAGTTTTAAACACTTGGGATATAGGTGATATAGCTTCAACAGCATGCGAAACCAACGAGCTAGCTTCATATCCAAGCGAAACACATGATTTAACTTCAAATCAATGCGATGTTGAAGGTTGAGCTTCAAATCCCTGCGAAACAAATGATTTAACATCAAATACTTGCGATATCAGTGATATAGCTTCAAATGGAGGGGAAACAAATGAGTTAACTTCAAATCCATGCAAAACACATGATTAAGCTTCAAATCAATGCTATATAGAAGGTTTTGCTTCAAATCCAAGCGAAACACATGATTAAGCTTCAAACCAATGCTATGTAGAAGGTTTAGCTTCAAATCCAAGTGAAACACATGATTTAGCTTCAATTCAATGCGATGTAGAAGGTTTAGCTTCAAATCCATGCAAAACAAATGATTTAGCTTTAAACACTTGGGATATAAGTGATATAGCTTCAAATGGAGAAGAATCAAACGAGTTAGCTTCATATCCAAGCGAAACACATGATTTAGCTTCCAATCTATGCGATGTAGAAGGCTTAGCTTTAAATCCATGCGAAGCAAATGATTTAACATCAGATACATGCGATATAAGTGATATAGCTTGTAATGGAGGGGATACAAATGAGTTAGATTCAAAACCATGCGAAACACTTGATTTAGTTTCAAATCAATGCGATGTAGAAGGATTAGCTTCAAATCCATGCGCAGCAAATGATTGAGCTTCAAACACTTGGGATATAGGTGATATAGCTTCAACAGCATGCGAAACCAACGAGTTAGCTTCATATCCACTCGACACATGAATTAACTTCAAATCAATGCGATGTTGAAGGTTGAGCTTCAAATCCCTGCGAAACAAATGATTTAACATCAAATACTTGCGATATCAGTGATATAGCTTCAAATGGAGGGGAAACAAATGAGTTAACTTCAAATCCATGCAAAACACATGATTAAGCTTCAAATCAATGCTATGTAGAAGGTTTAGCTTCAAATCCTAGCAAAACACATGATTTTGCTTCAAATCAATGCGATGTAGAAGGTTTAGCTCCAAATCCATGCGAAACAAATGATTTAACATCAGATACTTGCGATATAAGTGATATAGTTTCAAATGGAGGGGAAACAAATGAGTTAGCTTCAAATCCATGCAAAACACATGATTAAGCTTCAAACCAATGCTATGTAGAAGGTTTAGCTTCAAATCCAAGCGAAACACATGATTTAGCTTCAAATCAATGCGATGTAGAAGGTTTAGCTTCAAATCCATGCGGAACAAAAGATTTAACATCAGATACATGCGACACAAGTGATGTAGCTTCAAATGGAGGGGATACAAATGAGTTAGATTCAAATGCATGCAAAACACATGATTAAGCTTCAAACCAATGCTATGTAGAAGGTTTAGCATCAAATCCAAGAGAAACACATGATTTAGCTTCAAATCAATGCGATGTAGAAGGTTTTGCTCCAAATCCATGCGGAACAAATGATTTAACATCAGATACTTGCAATATAAGTGATATAGATTAAACTGCAGGCGAAATAAACGAGTTAGCTTCAAATCCATGCGATACACTTGATTTAGTTTCAAATCAATGCGATGTAGAAGGATTAGCTTCAAATCCATGCGAAGCAAATGATTGAGCTTCAAACACTTGGGATATAAGTGATATAGCTTCAGCAGCATGCGAAACCAACGAGCTAGCTTCATATCCAAGCGAAACACATGATTTAACTTCAAATCAATGCGATGTAGAAGGATTAGCTTCAAATCCCTGCGAAACAAATGATTTAACAACAAATACTTGCGATATCAGTGATATAGCTTCAAATGGAGGGGAAACAAATGAGTTAACTTCAAATCCATGCAAAACACATGATTAAGCTTCAAATCAATGCTATGTAGAAGGTTTAGCTTCAAATCCTAGCGAAACACATGACTTAGCTTCAAATCAATGCGATCTAGAAGGTTTAGCTTCAAATCCATGCGGAACAAATGATTTAACATCAGATACTTGCGATATAATTGATATAGCTTCAAATGGAGTGGAAACAAATGAGTCAGCTTCAAATCCATGCAAAACACATGATTAAGCTTCAAATCAATGCTATGTAGAAGGTTTAGCTTCATATCCAAGCGAAACACATGATTTAACTTCAAATCAATGCGATGTAGAAGGTTTAGCTTCAAATCCCTGCGTAAACAAATAATTTAACATCAAATACTTGCGATATCAGTGATATAGCTGCAAATGGAGGGGAAACAAATGAGTTAACTTCAAATCCATGCAAAACACATGATTAAGCTTCAAATCAATGCCATGTAGAAGGTTTAGCTTCAAATCCTAGCGAAACATATGATTTAGCTTCAAATCAATGCGATTTAGAAGGTTTAGCTTCAAATCCATGCGAAGCAAATGATTTAACATCAGATACATGCGATATAAGTGATATAGCTTGTAATGGAGGGGATACAAATGAGTTAGATTCAAAACCATGCAAAACACATGATTAAGCTTCAAACCAATGCTATGTAGAAGGTTTAGCTTCAAATCCAAGCGAAACACATGATATAGCTTTAAATCAATGCGATGTAGAAGGTTATGCTTCAAATCCATGCGGAACAAATGATTTAACATCAGATACTTGCGATATAAGTGATATAGATTAAACTGCAGGCGAAATAAACGAGTTAGCTTCAAATCCATGCGAAACACTTGATTTAGTTTCAAATCAATGCGATGTAGAAGGATTAGCTTCAAATCCATGCGAAGCAAATGATTGAGCTTCAAACACTTGGGATATAGGTGATATAGCTTCAACAGCATGCGAAACCAACGAGTTAGCTTCATATCCACTCGACACATGAATTAACTTCAAATCAATGCGATGTAGAAGGTTTAGCTTCAAATGCCTGCGAAACAAATGATTTAACATCAAATACTTGCGATATCAGTGATATAGCTTTAAATGGAGGGGAAACAAATGAGTAAACTTCAAATCCATGCAAAACACATGATTAAGCTTCAAATCAATGCTATGTAGAAGGTTTTGCTTCAAATCCAAGCGAAACACATGATTTAGCTTCAATTCAATGCGATGTAGAAGGTTTAGCTTCAAATCCATGCAAAACAAAAGATTTAACATCAGATACATGCGATACAAGTGATGTAGCTTCAAATGGAGGGGATACAAATGAGTTAGATTCAAATGCATGCAAAACACATGATTAAGCTTCAAACCAATGCTATGTAGAAGGTTTAGCATCAAATCCAAGAGAAACACATGATTTAGCTTCAAATCAATGCGATGTAGAAGGTTTTGCTCCAAATCCATACGGAACAAATGATTTAACATCAGATACTTGCAATATAAGTGATATAGATTAAACTGTAGGCGAAATAAACGAGTTAGCTTCAAATCCATGCGATAAACTTGATTTAGTTTCAAATCAATGCGATGTAGAAGGATTAGCTTCAAATCCATGCGAAGCAAATGATTGAGCTTCAAACACTTGGGATATAAGTGATATAGCTTCAGCAGCATGCGAAACCAACGAGCTAGCTTCATATCCAAGCGAAACACATGATTTAACTTCAAATCAATGCGATGTAGAAGGATTAGCTTCAAATCCCTGCGAAACAACTGATTTAACAACAAATACTTGCGATATCAGTGATATAGCTTCAAATGGAGGGGAAACAAATGAGTCAGCTTCAAATCCATGCAAAACACATGATTAAGCTTCAAATCAATGCTATGTAGAAGGTTTAGCTTCATATCCAAGCGAAACACATGATTTAACTTCAAATCAATGCGATGTAGAAGGTTTAGCTTCAAATCCCTGCGTAAACAAATAATTTAACATCAAATACTTGCGATATCAGTGATATAGCTGCAAATGGAGGGGAAACAAATGAGTTAACTTCAAATCCATGCAAAACACATGATTAAGCTTCAAATCAATGCGATGTAGAAGCATTAGCTTCAAATCCATGCGAAGCAAATGATTGAGCTTCAAACACTTGGGATATAGGTGATATAGCTTCAACAGCATGCGAAACCAACGAGTTAGCTTCATATCCAAGCGAAACACATGATTAAGCTTCAAATCAATGCTATGTAGAAGGTTTTGCTTCAAATCCAAGCGAAACACATTGATTTAGCTTCAATTCAATGCGATGTAGAAGGTTTAGCTTCAAATCCATGCAAAACAAATGATTTAGTTTTAAACACTTGGGATATAGGTGATATAGCTTCAACAGCATGCGAAACCAACGAGCTAGCTTCATATCCAAGCGGAACACATGATTTAACTTCAAATCAATGCGATGTTGAAGGTTGAGCTTCAAATCCCTGCGAAACAAATGATTTAACATCAAATACTTGCGATATCAGTGATATAGCTTCAAATGGAGGGGAAACAAATGAGTTAACTTCAAATCCATACAAAACACATGATTAAGCTTCTAATCAATGCTATGTAGAAGGTTTAGCTTCAAATCCTAGCGAAACACATGATTTAGCTTCAAATCAATGCGATGTAGAAGGTTTAGCTTCAAATCCATGCGGAACAAATGATTTAACATCAGATACTTGCAATATAAGTGATATAGTTTCAAATGGAGGGGAAACAAATGAGTTAGCTTCAAATCCATGCAAAACACATGATTAAGCTTCAAATCAATGCTATGTAGAAGGTTTAGCTTCAAATCCAAGCGAAACACATGATTTAGGTTCAATTCAATGCGATGTGGAAGTTTTAGCTTCAAATCCATGCAAAACAAATGATTTAGCTTTAAATACTTGGGATATAAGTGATATAGCTTCAAATGGAGAAGAATCAAACGAGTTAGCTTCATATCCAAGCGAAACACATGATTTAGCTTCCAATCTATGCGATGTAGAAGGTTTTGCTTCAAATCCATGCGGAACAAAAGACTTAACATCAGATACTTGCGATATAAGTGATATGGATTAAACTGCAGGCGAAATAAACGAGTTAGCTTCAAATCCATGCGAAACACTTGATTTAGTTTCAAATCAATGCGATGTAGAAGGTTTAGCTTCAAATCCATGCGAAGCAAATGATTGAGCTTCAAATACTTGCGATATCAGTGATATATCTTTAAATGGAGGGGAAACAAATGAGTAAACTTCAAATCCATGCAAAACACATGATTAAGCTTCAAATCAATGCTATGTAGAAGGTTTTGCTTCAAATCCAAGCGAAACACATGATTTAGCTTCAATTCAATGCGATGTAGAAGGTTTAGCTTCAAATCCATGCAAAACAAATGATTTAGCTTTAAACACTTGGGATATAGGTGATATAGCTTCAACAGCATGCGAAACCAACGAGCTAGCTTCATATCCAAGCGAAACACATGATTTAACTTCAAATCAATGCGATGTTGAAGGTTGAGCTTCAAATCCCTGCGAAACAAATGATTTAACATCAAATACTTGCGATATCAGTGATATAGCTTCAAATGGAGGGGAAACAAATGAGTTAACTTCAAATCCATGCAAAACACATGATTAAGCTTCAAATCAATGCTATGTAGAAGGTTTAGCTTCAAATCCTAGCAAAACACATGATTTTGCTTCAAATCAGTGCGATGTAGAAGGTTTAGCTTCAAATCCATGCGGAACAAATGATTTAACATCAGATACTTGCGATATAAGTGATATAGTTTCAAATGGAGGGGAAACAAATGAGTTAGCTTCAAATCCATGCAAAACACATGATTAAGCTTCAAACCAATGCTATGTAGAAGGTTTAGCTTCAAATCCAAGCGAAACACATGATTTAGCTTCAAATCAATGCGATGTAGAAGGTTTAGCTTCAAATCCATGCGGAACAAAAGATTTAACATCAGATACATGCGATACAAGTGATGTAGCTTCAAATGGAGGGGATACAAATGAGTTAGATTCAAATGCATGCAAAACACATGATTAAGCTTCAAACCAATGCTATGTAGAAGGTTTAGCATCAAATCCAAGAGAAACACATGATTTAGCTTCAAATCAATGCGATGTAGAAGGTTTTGCTCCAAATCCATGCGGAACAAATGATTTAACATCAGATACTTGCAATATAAGTGATATAGATTAAACTGCAGGCGAAATAAACGAGTTAGCTTCAAATCCATGCGATACACTTGATTTAGTTTCAAATCAATGCGATATAGAAGGATTAGCTTCAAATCCATGCGAAGCAAATGATTGAGCTTCAAACACTTGGGATATAGGTGATATAGCTTCAATAGCATGCGAAACCAACGAGTTAGCTTCATATCCACTCGACACATGAATTAACTTCAAATCAATGCGATGTAGAAGGTTTAGCTTCAAATGCCTGCGAAACAAATGATTTAACATCAAATACTTGCGATATCAGTGATATAGCTTTAAATGGAGGGGAAACAAATGAGTAAACTTCAAATCCATGCAAAACACATGATTAAGCTTCAAATCAATGCGATGTAGAAGCATTAGCTTCAAATCCATGCGAAGCAAATGATTGAGCTTCAAACACTTGGGATATAGGTGATATAGCTTCAACAGCATGCGAAACCAACGAGTTAGCTTCATATCCAAGCGAAACACATGATTAAGCTTCAAATCAATGCTATGTAGAAGGTTTTGCTTCAAATCCAAGCGAAACACATTGATTTAGCTTCAATTCAATGCGATGTAGAAGGTTTAGCTTCAAATCCATGCAAAACAAATGATTTAGTTTTAAACACTTGGGATATAGGTGATATAGCTTCAACAGCATGCGAAACCAACGAGCTAGCTTCATATCCAAGCGAAACACATGATTTAACTTCAAATCAATGCGATGTAGAAGGTTTAGCTTCAAATCCATGCGGAACAAATGATTTAACATCAGATACTTGCAATATAAGTGATATAGTTTCAAATGGAGGGGAAACAAATGAGTTAGCTTCAAATCCATGCAAAACACATGATTAAGCTTCAAATCAATGCTATGTAGAAGGTTTAGCTTCAAATCCAAGCGAAACACATGATTTAGGTTCAATTCAATGCGATGTGGAAGTTTTAGCTTCAAATCCATGCAAGACAAATGATTTAGCTTTAAATACTTGGGATATAAGTGATATAGCTTCAAATGGAGAAGAATCAAACGAGTTAGCTTCATATCCAAGCGAAACACATGATTTAGCTTCCAATCTATGCGATGTAGAAGGTTTTGCTTCAAATCCATGCGGAACAAAAGACTTAACATCAGATACTTGCGATATAAGTGATATGGATTAAACTGCAGGCGAAATAAACGAGTTAGCTTCAAATCCATGCGAAACACTTGATTTAGTTTCAAATCAATGCGATGTAGAAGGTTTAGCTTCAAATCCATGCGAAGCAAATGATTGAGCTTCAAACACTTGGGATATAAGTGATATAGCTTCAACAGCATGCGAAACCAACGAGCTAGCTTCATATCCAAGCGAAACACATGATTTAACTTCAAATCAATGCGATGTAGAAGGTTTAGCTTCAAATCCCTGCGAAACAAATGATTTAACATCAGATACATGCGATATAAGTGATATAGCTTGTAATGGAGGGGATACAAATGAGTTAGATTCAAAACCATGCAAACCACATGATTAAGCTTCAAACCAATGCTATGTAGAAGGTTTAGCTTCAAATCCAAGCGAGACACATGATATAGCTTTAAATCAATGCGATGTAGAAGGTTATGCTTCAAATCAATGCGGAACAAATGATTTAACATCAGATACTTGCGATATAAGTGATATAGATTAAACTGCAGGCGAAATAAACGAGTTAGCTTCAAATCCATGCGAAACACTTGATTTAGTTTCAAATCAATGCGATGTAGAAGGATTAGCTTCAAATCCATGCGAAGCAAATGATTGAGCTTCAAACACTTGGGATATAGGTGATATAGCTTCAACAGCATGCGAAACCAACGAGTTAGCTTCATATCCACTCGACACATGAATTAACTTCAAATCAATGCGATGTAGAAGGTTTAGCTTCAAATGCCTGCGAAACAAATGATTTAACATCAAATACTTGCGATATCAGTGATATAGCTTTAAATGGAGGGGAAACAAATGAGTAAACTTCAAATCCATGCAAAACACATGATTAAGCTTCAAATCAATGCTATGTAGAAGGTTTAGCTTCAAATCCTAGCGAAACACATGATTTAGCTTCAAATCAATGCGATGTAGAAGGTTTAGCTTCAAATCCATGCGGAACAAATGACTTAATATCAGATATTTGCGATATAAGTGATATAGTTTCAAATGGAGGGGAAACAAATGAGTTAGCTTCAAATCCATGCAAAACACATGATTAAGCTTCAAATCAATGCTATGTAGAAGGTTTAGCTTCAAATCCAAGCGAAACACATGATTTAGCTTCAATTCAATGCGATGTAGAAGGTTTAGCTTCAAATCCATGCAAAACGAATGAATTAGCTGCAAACACTTGGGATATAAGTGATATAGCTTCAAATGGAGAAGAATCAAACGAGTTAGCTTCATATCCAGCGAAACACATGATTTAGCTTCCAATCTATGCGATGTAGAAGGCTTAGCTTCAAATCCATGCGAAGCAAATGATTTAACATCAGATACATGCGATATAAGTGATATAGCTTCAAATGGAGGGGATACAAATGAGTTAGCTTCAAATCCATGCAAAACACATGATTAAGATTCAAATCAATGCTATGTAGAAGGTTTAGTTTCAAATCCAAGCGAAACACATGATTTAGCTTCAAATCCATGCGGAACAAATGATCTAACATCAGATAGTTGCGATATAAGTGATATAGATTCAACTGCAGGCGAAATAAACGAGATCGCCTCAAATCCATGCGAAACACTTGATTTAGTTTCAAATCAATGCGATGTAGAAGGATTAGCTTCAAATCCATGCGAAGCAAATGATTGAGCTTCAAACACTTGGGATATAGGTGATATAGCTTCAACAGCATGCGAAACCAACGAGTTAGCTTCATATCCACTCGACACATGAATTAACTTCAAATCAATGCGATGTAGAAGGTTTAGCTTCAAATCCATGCGAAGCAAATGATTGAGCTTCAAACACTTGGGATATAAGTGATATAGCTTCAACAGCATGCGAAACCAACGAGCTAGCTTCATATCCAAGCGAAACACATGATATAACTTCAAATCAATGCGATGTAGAAGGTTTAGCTTCAAATCCCTGCGAAACAAATGATTTAACATCAGATACATGCGATATAAGTGATATAGCTTGTAATGGAGGGGATACAAATGAGTTAGATTCAAAACCATGCAAAACACATGATTAAGCTTCAAACCAATGCTATGTAGAAGGTTTAGCTTCAAATCCAAGCGAAACACATGATATAGCTTTAAATCAATGCGATGTAGAAGGTTATGCTTCAAATCAATGCGGAACAAATGATTTAACATCAGATACTTGCGATATAAGTGATATAGATTAAACTGCAGGCGAAATAAACGAGTTAGCTTCAAATCCATGCGAAACACTTGATTTAGTTTCAAATCAATGCGATGTAGAAGGATTAGCTTCAAATCCATGCGAAGCAAATGATTGAGCTTCAAACACTTGGGATATAGGTGATATAGCTTCAACAGCATGCGAAACCAACGAGTTAGCTTCATATCCACTCGACACATGAATTAACTTCAAATCAATGCGATGTAGAAGGTTTAGCTTCAAATCCATGCGAAGCAAATGATTGAGCTTCAAACACTTGGGATATAAGTGATATAGCTTCAACAGCATGCGAAACCAACGAGCTAGCTTCATATCCAAACGAAACACATGATTTAACTTCAAATCAATGCGATGTAGAAGGTTTAGCTTCAAATCCCTGCGAAACAAATGACTTAACATCAGATACATGCGATATAAGTGATATAGCTTGTAATGGAGGGGATACAAATGAGATAGATTCAAAACCATGCAAAACACATGATTAAGCTTCAAACCAATGCTATGTAGAAGGTTTAGCTTCAAATCCAAGCGAAACACATGATATAGCTTTAAATCAATGCTATGTAGAAGGTTATGCTTCAAATCAATGCGGAACAAATGATTTAACATCAGATACTTGCGATATAAGTGATATAGATTAAACTGCAGGCGAAATAAACGAGTTAGCTTCAAATCCATGCGAAACACTTGATTTAGTTTCAAATCAATGCGATGTAGAAGGATTAGCTTCAAATCCATGCGAAGCAAATGATTGAGCTTCAAACACTTGGGATATAGGTGATATAGCTTCAACAGCATGCGAAACCAACGAGTTAGCTTCATATCCACTCGACACATGAATTAACTTCAAATCAATGCGATGTAGAAGGTTTAGCTTCAAATGCCTGCGAAACTAATGATTTAACATCAAATACTTGCGATATCAGTGATATAGCTTTAAATGGAGGGGAAACAAATGAGTAAACTTCAAATCCATGCAAAACACATGATTAAGCTTCAAATCAATGCTATGTAGAAGATTTAGCTTCAAATCCTAGCGAAACACATGATTTAGCTTCAAATCAATGCGATGTAGAAGGTTTAGCTTCAAATCCATGCGGAACAAATGACTTAATATCAGATATTTGCGATATAAGTGATATAGTTTCAAATGGAGGGGAAACAAATGAGTTAGCTTCAAATCCATGCAAAACACATGATTAAGCTTCAAATCAATGCTATGTAGAAGGTTTAGCTTCAAATCCAAGCGAAACACATGATTTAGCTTCAAATCAATGCGATGTAGAAGGTTTAGCTTCAAATCCATGCGGAACAAATGATTTAACATCAGATACTTGCGATATAAGTGATATAGCTTCAAATGGAGGGGAAACAAATGAGTTAGCCTCAAATCCATGCAAAACACATGATTAAGCTTCAAATCAAGGGTATGTAGAAGGTTTTGCTTCAAATCCAAGCGAAACACATGATTTAGCTTCAATTCAATGCGATGTAGAAGGTTTAGCTTCAAATCCATGCAAAACGAATGAATTAGCTGCAAACACTTGGGATATAAGTGATATAGCTTCAAATGGAGAAGAATCAAACGAGTTAGCTTCATATCCAGCGAAACACATGATTTAGCTTCCAATCTATGCGATGTAGAAGGCTTAGCTTCAAATCCATGCGAAGCAAATGATTTAACATCAGATACATGCGATATAAGTGATATAGCTTCAAATGGAGGGGATACAAATGAGTTAGCTTCAAATCCATGCAAAACACATGATTAAGATTCAAATCAATGCTATGTAGAAGGTTTAGTTTCAAATCCAAGCGAAACACATGATTTAGCTTCAAATCCATGCGGAACAAATGATCTAACATCAGATAGTTGCGATATAAGTGATATAGATTCAACTGCAGGCGAAATAAACGAGATCGCCTCAAATCCATGCGAAACACTTGATTTAGTTTCAAATCAATGCGATGTAGAAGGATTAGCATCAAATCCATGCGAAGCAAATGATTGAGCTTCAAACACTTGGGATATAGGTGATATAGCTTCAACAGCATGCGAAACCAACGAGTTAGCTTCATATCCACTCGACACATGAATTAACTTCAAATCAATGCGATGTAGAAGGTTTAGCTTCAAATCCATGCGAAGCAAATGATTGAGCTTCAAACACTTGGGATATAAGTGATATAGCTTCAACAGCATGCGAAACCAACGAGCTAGCTTCATATCCAAGCGAAACACATGATTTAACTTCAAATCAATGCGATGTAGAAGGTTTAGCTTCAAATCCCTGCGAAACAAATGATTTAACATCAGATACATGCGATATAAGTGATATAGCTTGTAATGGAGGGGATACAAATGAGTTAGATTCAAAACCATGCAAAACACATGATTAAGCTTCAAACCAATGCTATGTAGAAGGTTTAGCTTCAAATCCAAGCGAAACACATGATATAGCTTTAAATCAATGCGATGTAGAAGGTTATGCTTCAAATCAATGCGGAACAAATGATTTAACATCAGATACTTGCGATATAAGTGATATAGATTAAACTGCAGGCGAAATAAACGAGTTAGCTTCAAATCCATGCGAAACACTTGATTTAGTTTCAAATCAATGCGATGTAGAAGGATTAGCTTCAAATCCATGCGAAGCAAATGATTGAGCTTCAAACACTTGGGATATAGGTGATATAGCTTCAACAGCATGCGGAACCAACGAGTTAGCTTCATATCCACTCGACACATGAATTAACTTCAAATCAATGCGATGTAGAAGGTTTAGCTTCAAATGCCTGCGAAACAATTGATTTAACATCAAATACTTGCGATATCAGTGATATAGTTTTAAATGGAGGGGAAACAAATGAGTAAACTTCAAATCCAAGCGAAACACATGATTTAGCTTCAATTCAATGCGATGTAGAAGGTTTAGCTTCAAATCCATGCAAAACAAATGATTTAGTTTTAAACACTTGGGATATAGGTGATATAGCTTCAACAGCATGCGAAACCAACGAGCTAGCTTCATATCCAAGCGAAACACATGATTTAACTTCAAATCAATGCGATGTTGAAGGTTGAGCTTCAAATCCCTGCGAAACAAATGATTTAACCTCAAATACTTGCGATATCAGTGATATAGCTTTAAATGGAGGGGAAACAAATGAGTAAACTTCAAATCCATGCAAAACACATGATTAAGCTTCAAATCAATGCTATGTAGAAGGTTTAGCTTCAAATCCTAGCGAAACACATGATTTAGCTTCAAATCAATGCGATGTAGAAGGTTTAGCTTCAAATCCATGCGGAACAAATGACTTAATATCAGATATTTGCGATATAAGTGATATAGTTTCAAATGGAGGGGAAACAAATGAGTTAGCTTCAAATCCATGCAAAACACATGATTAAGCTTCAAATCAATGCTATGTAGAAGGTTTAGCTTCAAATCCAAGCGAAACACATGATTTAGCTTCAATTCAATGCGATGTAGAAGGTTTAGCTTCAAATCCATGCAAAACGAATGAATTAGCTGCAAACACTTGGGATATAAGTGATATAGCTTCAAATGGAGAAGAATCAAACGAGTTAGCTTCATATCCAGCGAAACACATGATTTAGCTTCCAATCTATGCGATGTAGAAGGCTTAGCTTCAAATCCATGCGAAGCAAATGATTTAACATCAGATACATGCGATATAAGTGATATAGCTTCAAATGGAGGGGATACAAATGAGTTAGCTTCAAATCCATGCAAAACACATGATTAAGATTCAAATCAATGCTATGTAGAAGGTTTAGTTTCAAATCCAAGCGAAACACATGATTTAGCTTCAAATCCATGCGGAACAAATGATCTAACATCAGATAGTTGCGATATAAGTGATATAGATTCAACTGCAGGCGAAATAAACGAGATCGCCTCAAATCCATGCGAAACACTTGATTTAGTTTCAAATCAATGCGATGTAGAAGGATTAGCTTCAAATCCATGCGAAGCAAATGATTGAGCTTCAAACACTTGGGATATAGGTGATATAGCTTCAACAGCATGCGAAACCAACGAGTTAGCTTCATATCCACTCGACACATGAATTAACTTCAAATCAATGCGATGTAGAAGGTTTAGCTTCAAATCCATGCGAAGCAAATGATTGAGCTTCAAACACTTGGGATATAAGTGATATAGCTTCAACAGCATGCGAAACCAACGAGCTAGCTTCATATCCAAGCGAAACACATGATATAACTTCAAATCAATGCGATGTAGAAGGTTTAGCTTCAAATCCCTGCGAAACAAATGATTTAACATCAGATACATGCGATATAAGTGATATAGCTTGTAATGGAGGGGATACAAATGAGTTAGATTCAAAACCATGCAAAACACATGATTAAGCTTCAAACCAATGCTATGTAGAAGGTTTAGCTTCAAATCCAAGCGAAACACATGATATAGCTTTAAATCAATGCGATGTAGAAGGTTATGCTTCAAATCAATGCGGAACAAATGATTTAACATCAGATACTTGCGATATAAGTGATATAGATTAAACTGCAGGCGAAATAAACGAGTTAGCTTCAAATCCATGCGAAACACTTGATTTAGTTTCAAATCAATGCGATGTAGAAGGATTAGCTTCAAATCCATGCGAAGCAAATGATTGAGCTTCAAACACTTGGGATATAGGTGATATAGCTTCAACAGCATGCGAAACCAACGAGTTAGCTTCATATCCACTCGACACATGAATTAACTTCAAATCAATGCGATGTAGAAGGTTTAGCTTCAAATCCATGCGAAGCAAATGATTGAGCTTCAAACACTTGGGATATAAGTGATATAGCTTCAACAGCATGCGAAACCAACGAGCTAGCTTCATATCCAAACGAAACACATGATTTAACTTCAAATCAATGCGATGTAGAAGGTTTAGCTTCAAATCCCTGCGAAACAAATGACTTAACATCAGATACATGCGATATAAGTGATATAGCTTGTAATGGAGGGGATACAAATGAGATAGATTCAAAACCATGCAAAACACATGATTAAGCTTCAAACCAATGCTATGTAGAAGGTTTAGCTTCAAATCCAAGCGAAACACATGATATAGCTTTAAATCAATGCTATGTAGAAGGTTATGCTTCAAATCAATGCGGAACAAATGATTTAACATCAGATACTTGCGATATAAGTGATATAGATTAAACTGCAGGCGAAATAAACGAGTTAGCTTCAAATCCATGCGAAACACTTGATTTAGTTTCAAATCAATGCGATGTAGAAGGATTAGCTTCAAATCCATGCGAAGCAAATGATTGAGCTTCAAACACTTGGGATATAGGTGATATAGCTTCAACAGCATGCGAAACCAACGAGTTAGCTTCATATCCACTCGACACATGAATTAACTTCAAATCAATGCGATGTAGAAGGTTTAGCTTCAAATGCCTGCGAAACTAATGATTTAACATCAAATACTTGCGATATCAGTGATATAGCTTTAAATGGAGGGGAAACAAATGAGTAAACTTCAAATCCATGCAAAACACATGATTAAGCTTCAAATCAATGCTATGTAGAAGATTTAGCTTCAAATCCTAGCGAAACACATGATTTAGCTTCAAATCAATGCGATGTAGAAGGTTTAGCTTCAAATCCATGCGGAACAAATGACTTAATATCAGATATTTGCGATATAAGTGATATAGTTTCAAATGGAGGGGAAACAAATGAGTTAGCTTCAAATCCATGCAAAACACATGATTAAGCTTCAAATCAATGCTATGTAGAAGGTTTAGCTTCAAATCCAAGCGAAACACATGATTTAGCTTCAAATCAATGCGATGTAGAAGGTTTAGCTTCAAATCCATGCGGAACAAATGATTTAACATCAGATACTTGCGATATAAGTGATATAGCTTCAAATGGAGGGGAAACAAATGAGTTAGCCTCAAATCCATGCAAAACACATGATTAAGCTTCAAATCAAGGGTATGTAGAAGGTTTTGCTTCAAATCCAAGCGAAACACATGATTTAGCTTCAATTCAATGCGATGTAGAAGGTTTAGCTTCAAATCCATGCAAAACGAATGAATTAGCTGCAAACACTTGGGATATAAGTGATATAGCTTCAAATGGAGAAGAATCAAACGAGTTAGCTTCATATCCAGCGAAACACATGATTTAGCTTCCAATCTATGCGATGTAGAAGGCTTAGCTTCAAATCCATGCGAAGCAAATGATTTAACATCAGATACATGCGATATAAGTGATATAGCTTCAAATGGAGGGGATACAAATGAGTTAGCTTCAAATCCATGCAAAACACATGATTAAGATTCAAATCAATGCTATGTAGAAGGTTTAGTTTCAAATCCAAGCGAAACACATGATTTAGCTTCAAATCCATGCGGAACAAATGATCTAACATCAGATAGTTGCGATATAAGTGATATAGATTCAACTGCAGGCGAAATAAACGAGATCGCCTCAAATCCATGCGAAACACTTGATTTAGTTTCAAATCAATGCGATGTAGAAGGATTAGCATCAAATCCATGCGAAGCAAATGATTGAGCTTCAAACACTTGGGATATAGGTGATATAGCTTCAACAGCATGCGAAACCAACGAGTTAGCTTCATATCCACTCGACACATGAATTAACTTCAAATCAATGCGATGTAGAAGGTTTAGCTTCAAATCCATGCGAAGCAAATGATTGAGCTTCAAACACTTGGGATATAAGTGATATAGCTTCAACAGCATGCGAAACCAACGAGCTAGCTTCATATCCAAGCGAAACACATGATTTAACTTCAAATCAATGCGATGTAGAAGGTTTAGCTTCAAATCCCTGCGAAACAAATGATTTAACATCAGATACATGCGATATAAGTGATATAGCTTGTAATGGAGGGGATACAAATGAGTTAGATTCAAAACCATGCAAAACACATGATTAAGCTTCAAACCAATGCTATGTAGAAGGTTTAGCTTCAAATCCAAGCGAAACACATGATATAGCTTTAAATCAATGCGATGTAGAAGGTTATGCTTCAAATCAATGCGGAACAAATGATTTAACATCAGATACTTGCGATATAAGTGATATAGATTAAACTGCAGGCGAAATAAACGAGTTAGCTTCAAATCCATGCGAAACACTTGATTTAGTTTCAAATCAATGCGATGTAGAAGGATTAGCTTCAAATCCATGCGAAGCAAATGATTGAGCTTCAAACACTTGGGATATAGGTGATATAGCTTCAACAGCATGCGGAACCAACGAGTTAGCTTCATATCCACTCGACACATGAATTAACTTCAAATCAATGCGATGTAGAAGGTTTAGCTTCAAATGCCTGCGAAACAATTGATTTAACATCAAATACTTGCGATATCAGTGATATAGTTTTAAATGGAGGGGAAACAAATGAGTAAACTTCAAATCCAAGCGAAACACATGATTTAGCTTCAATTCAATGCGATGTAGAAGGTTTAGCTTCAAATCCATGCAAAACAAATGATTTAGTTTTAAACACTTGGGATATAGGTGATATAGCTTCAACAGCATGCGAAACCAACGAGCTAGCTTCATATCCAAGCGAAACACATGATTTAACTTCAAATCAATGCGATGTTGAAGGTTGAGCTTCAAATCCCTGCGAAACAAATGATTTAACCTCAAATACTTGCGATATCAGTGATATAGCTTCAAATGGAGGGGAAACAAATGAGTTAACTTCAAATCCATGCAAAACACATGATTAAGCTTCAAATCAATGCTATGTAGAAGGTTTAGCTTCAAATCCAAGCGAAACACATGATTTAGCTTCAAATCAATGCGATGTAGAAGGTTTAGCTTCAAATCCATGCCGAACAAAAGATTTAACATCAGATACTTGCGATATAAGTGATATAGATTAAACTGCAGGCGAAATAAACGAGTTAGCTTCAAATCCATGCGAAACACTTGAGTTAGTTTCAGATCAATGCGATGTAGAAGGATTAGCTTCAAATCCATGCGAAGCAAATGATTGAGCTTCAAACACTTGGGGTATCAGTGATATAGCTTAAACAGCATGCGAAACCAACGAGCTAGCTTCATATCCAAGCGAAACACATGATTTAACTTCAAATCAATGCGATGTAGAAGTTTTAGCTTCAAATCCCTGCGAAACAAATGATTTAACATCAAATACTTGCGATATCAGTGATATAGCTTCAAATGGAGGGGAAACAAATGAGTTAACTTCAAATCCATGCAAAACACATGATTAAGCTTCTAATCAATGCTATGTAGAAGGTTTAGCTTCAAATCCTAGCGAAACACATGATTTAGCTTCAAATCAATGCGATGTAGAAGGTTTAGCTTCAAATCCATGCGGAACAAATGATTTAACATCAGATACTTGCAATATAAGTGATATAGTTTCAAATGGAGGGGAAACAAATGAGTTAGCTTCAAATCCATGCAAAACACATGATTAAGCTTCAAATCAATGCTATGTAGAAGGTTTAGCTTCAAATCCAAGCGAAACACATGATTTAGGTTCAATTCAATGCGATGTGGAAGTTTTAGCTTCAAATCCATGCAAAACAAATGATTTAGCTTTAAATACTTGGGATATAAGTGATATAGCTTCAAATGGAGAAGAATCAAACGAGTTAGCTTCATATCCAAGCGAAACACATGATTTAGCTTCCAATCTATGCGATGTAGAAGGTTTTGCTTCAAATCCATGCGGAACAAAAGATTTAACATCAGATACTTGCGATATAAGTGATATGGATTAAACTGCAGGCGAAATAAACGAGTTAGCTTCAAATCCATGCGAAACACTTGATTTAGTTTCAAATCAATGCGATGAAGAAGGATTAGCTTCAAATCCATGCGAAGCAAATGATTGAGCTTCAAACACTTGGGATATAGGTGATATAGCTTCAACAGCATGCGAAACCAACGAGCTAGCTTCATATCCAAGCGAAACACATGATTTAGCTTCAAATCAATGCGATGTAGAAGGTTTAGCTTCAAATCCCTGCGAAACAAATGATTTAACATCAGATACATGCGATATAAGTGATATAGCTTGTAATGGAGGGGATACAAATGAGTTAGATTCAAAACCATGCAAAACACATGATTAAGCTTCAAACCAATGCTATGTAGAAGGTTTAGCTTCAAATCCAAGCGAAACACATGATATAGCTTTAAATCAATGCGATGTAGAAGGTTATGCTTCAAATCAATGCGGAACAAATGATTTAACATCAGATACTTGCGATATAAGTGATATAGATTAAACTGCAGGCGAAATAAACGAGTTAGCTTCAAATCCATGCGAAACACTTGATTTAGTTTCAAATCAATGCGATGTAGAAGGATTAGCTTCAAATCCATGCGAAGCAAATGATTGAGCTTCAAACACTTGGGATATAGGTGATATAGCTTCAACAGCATGCGAAACCAACGAGTTAGCTTCATATCCACTCGACACATGAATTAACTTCAAATCAATGCGATGTAGAAGGTTTAGCTTCAAATGCCTGCGAAACAAATGATTTAACATCAAATACTTGCGATATCAGTGATATAGCTTTAAATGGAGGGGAAACAAATGAGTAAACTTCAAATCCATGCAAAACACATGATTAAGCTTCAAATCAATGCTATGTAGAAGGTTTTGCTTCAAATCCAAGCGAAACACATGATTTAGCTTCAATTCAATGCGATGTAGAAGGTTTAGCTTCAAATCCATGCAAAACAAATGATTTAGCTTTAAACACTTGGGATATAGGTGATATAGCTTCAACAGCATGCGAAACCAACGAGCTAGCTTCATATCCAAGCGAAACACATGATTTAACTTCAAATCAATGCGATGTTGAAGGTTGAGCTTCAAATCCCTGCGAAACAAATGATTTAACATCAAATACTTGCGATATCAGTGATATAGCTTCAAATGGAGGGGAAACAAATGAGTAAACTTCAAATCCATGCAAAACACATGATTAAGCTTCAAATCAATGCTATCTAGAAGGTTTTGCTTCAAATCCAAGCGAAACACATGATTTAGCTTCAATTCAATGCGATGTAGAAGGTTTAGCTTCAAATCCATGCAAAACAAATGATTTAGTTTTAAACACTTGGGATATAGGTGATATAGCTTCAACAGCATGCGAAACCAACGAGCTAGCTTCATATCCAAGCGAAACACATGATTTAACTTCAAATCAATGCGATGTTGAAGGTTGAGCTTCAAATCCCTGCGAAACAAATGATTTAACATCAAATACTTGCGATATCAGTGATATAGCTTCAAATGGAGGGGAAACAAATGAGTTAACTTCAAATCCATGCAAAACACATGATTAAGCTTCAAATCAATGCTATGTAGAAGGTTTAGCTTCAAATCCTAGCAAAACACATGATTTAGCTTCAAATCAATGCGATGTAGAAGGTTTAGCTTCAAATCCATGCGGAACAAATGACTTAACATCAGATACTTGCGATATAAGTGATATAGTTTCAAATGGAGGGGAAACAAATGAGTTAGCTTCAAATCCATGCGAAACACTTGAGTTAGTTTCAAATCAATGCGATGTAGAAGGATTAGCTTCAAATCCATGCGAAGCAAATGATTGAGCTTCAAACACTTGGGGTATAAGTGATATAGCTTAAACAGCATGCGAAACCAACGAGCTAGCTTCATATCCAAGCGAAACACATGATTTAACTTCAAATCAATGCGATGTAGAAGTTTTAGCTTCAAATCCCTGCGATACAAATGATTTAACATCAAATACTTGCGATATCAGTGATATAGCTTCAAATGGAGGGGAAACAAATGAGTTAACTTCAAATCCATGCAAAACACATGATTAAGCTTCTAATCAATGCTATGTAGTAGGTTTAGCTTCAAATCCTAGCGAAACACATGACTTAGCTTCAAATCAATGCGATGTAGAAGGTTTAGCTTCAAATCCATGCGGAACAAATGATTTAACATCAGATACTTGCAATATAAGTGATATAGTTTCAAATGGAGGGGAAACAAATGAGTTAGCTTCAAATCCATGCAAAACACATGATTAAGCTTCAAATTAATGCTATGTAGAAGGTTTTGCTTCAAATCCAAGCGAAACAGATGATTTAGCTTCAATTCAATGCGATGTAGAAGGTTTAGCTTCAAATCCATGCAAATCAAATGATTTAGCTTTAAACACTTGGGATATAAGTGATATGGCTTCAAATCGAGAAGAATCAAACGAGCTAGCTTCATATCCAAGCGAAACACACGATTAAGCTTCCAATCTATACGATGTAGAAGGTTTAGCTTCAAATCCATGCGGAATAAATGATTTAACATCAGATACTTGCGATATAAGTGATATAGATTAAACTGCAGGCGAAATAAACGAGTTAGCTTCAAATCCATGCGAAACACTTGATTTAGTTTCAAATCAATGCGATGTAGAAGGATTAGCTTCAAATCCATGCGAAGCAAATGATTGAGCTTCAAACACTTGGGATATAGGTGATATAGCTTCAACAGCATGCGAAACCAACGAGTTAGCTTCATATCCACTCGACACATGAATTAACTTCAAATCAATGCGATGTAGAAGGTTTAGCTTCAAATCCACGCGAAGCAAATGATTGAGCTTCAAACACTTGGGATATAAGTGATATAGCTTCAACAGCATGCGAAACCAACGAGCTAGCTTCATATCCAAGCGAAACACATGATTTAACTTCAAATCAATGCGATGTAGAAGGTTTAGCTTCAAATCCCTGCGAAACAAATGATTTAACATCAGATACATGCGATATAAGTGATATAGCTTGTAATGGAGGGGATACAAATGAGTTAGATTCAAAACCATGCAAAACACATGATTAAGCTTCAAACCAATGCTATGTAGAAGGTTTAGCTTCAAATCCAAGCGAAACACATGATATAGCTTTAAATCAATGCGATGTAGAAGGTTATGCTTCAAATCAATGCGGAACAAATGATTTAACATCAGATACTTGCGATATAAGTGATATAGATTAAACTGCAGGCGAAATAAACGAGTTAGCTTCAAATCCATGCGAAACACTTGATTTAGTTTCAAATCAATGCGATGTAGAAGGATTAGCTTCAAATCCATGCGAAGCAAATGATTGAGCTTCAAACACTTGGGATATAGGTGATATAGCTTCAACAGCATGCGAAACCAACGAGTTAGCTTCATATCCACTCGACACATGAATTAACTTCAAATCAATGCGATGTAGAAGGTTTAGCTTCAAATGCCTGAGAAACAAATGATTTAACATCAAATACTTGCGATATCAGTGATATAGCTTTAAATGGAGGGGAAACAAATGAGTAAACTTCAAATCCATGCAAAACACATGATTAAGCTTCAAATCAATGCTATGTAGAAGGTTTTGCTTGAAATCCAAGCGAAACACATGATTTAGCTTCAAGTCAATGCGATGTAGAAGGTTTAGCTTCAAATCCATGCAAAACAAATGATTTAGCTTTAAACACTTGGGATATAGGTGACATAGCTTCAACAGCATGAGAAACCAACGAGCTAGCTTCATATCCAAGCGAAACACATGATTTAACTTCAAATCAATGCGATGTTGAAGGTTGAGCTTCAAATCCCTGCGAAACAAATGATTTAACATCAAATACTTGCGATATCAGTGATATAGCTTCAAATGGAGGGGAAACAAATGAGTAAACTTCAAATCCATGCAAAACACATGATTAAGCTTCAAATCAATGCTATGTAGAAGGTTTTGCTTCAAATCCAAGCGAAACACATGATTTAGCTTCATTCAATGCGATGTAGAAGGTTTAGCTTCAAATCCATGCAAAACAAATGATTTAGCTTTAAACACTTGGGATATAAGTGATATAGCTTCAAATGGAGAAGAATCAAACGAGATAGCTTCATATCCAAGCGAAACACATGATTTAGCTTCCAATCTATGCGATGTAGAAGGCTTAGCTTTAAATGCATGCGAAGCAAATGATTTAACATCAGATACATGCGATATAAGTGATATAGCTTGTAATGGAGGGGATACAAATGAGTTAGATTCAAAACCATGCAAAACACATGATTAAGCTTAAAACCAATGCTATGTAGTAGGTTTAGCTTCAAATCCTAGCGAAACACATGACTTAGTTTCAAATCAATGCGATGTAGAAGGTTTAGCTTCAAATCCATGCGGAACAAATGATTTAACATCAGATACTTGCAATATAAGTGATATAGTTTCAAATGGAGGGGAAACAAATGAGTTAGCTTCAAATCCATGCAAAACACATGAGCTTCAAATTAATGGTATGTAGAACGTTTTGCTTCAAATCCAAGCGAAACAGATGATTTAGCTTCAATTCAATGCGATGTAGAAGGTTTAGCTTCAAATCCATGCAAAACAAATGATTTAGCTTTAAACACTTGGGATATAAGTGATATAGCTTCAAATGGAGAAGAATCAAACGAGTTAGCTTCATATCCAAGCGAAACACATGATTAAGCTTCCAATCTATACGATGTAGAAGGTTTAGCTTCAAATCCATGCGGAATAAATGATTTAACATCAGATACTTGCGATATAAGTGATATAGATTAAACTGCAGGCGAAATAAACGAGTTAGCTTCAAATCCATGCGAAACACTTGATTTAGTTTCAAATCAATGCGATGTAGAAGGATTAGCTTCAAATCCATGCGAAGCAAATAATTGAGCTTCAAACACTTGGGATATAGGTGATATAGCTTCAATAGCATGCGAAACCAACGAGTTAGCTTCATATCCACTCGACACATGAATTAACTTCAAATCAATGCGATGTAGAAGGTTTAGCTTCAAATGCCTGCGAAACAAATGATTTAACATCAAATACTTGCGATATCAGTGATATAGCTTTAAATGGAGGGGAAACAAATGAGTAAACTTCAAATCCATGCAAAACACATGATTAAGCTTCAAATCAATGCTATGTAGAAGGTTTTGCTTCAAATCCTAGCGAAACACATGATTTAGCTTCAAATCAATGCGATGTAGAAGGTTTAGCTTCAAATCCATGCGGAACAAATGACTTAATATCAGATATTTACGATATAAGTGATATAGTTTCAAATGGAGGGGAAACAAATGAGTTAGCTTCAAATCCATGCAAAACACATGATTAAGCTTCAAATCAATGCTATGTAGAAGGTTTAGCTTCAAATCCAAGCGAAATACATGATTTAGCTTCAAATCAATGCGATGTAGAAGGTTTATCTTCAAATCGATGCGGAACAAATGATTTAACAACAGATACTTGCGATATAAGTGATATAGGTTCAAATGGAGGGGAAACAAATGAGTTAACTTCAAATCCATGCAAAACACATGATTAAGCTTCAAATCAATGCTATGTAGAAGGTTTAGCTTCAAATCCAAGCGAAACACATGATTTAGCTTCAAATCAATGCGATGTAGAAGGTTTAGCTTCAAATCCATGCCGAACAAAAGATTTAACATCAGATACTTGCGATATAAGTGATATAGATTAAACTGCAGGCGAAATAAACGAGTTAGCTTCAAATCCATGCGAAGCAAATGATTGAGCTTCAAACACTTGGGATATAGGTGATATAGCTTCAACAGCATGCGAAACCAACGAGTTAGCTTCATATCCACTCGACACATGAATTAACTTCAAATCAATGCGATGTAGAAGGTTTAGCTTCAAATACATGCGGAACAAATGATTTAACATCAGATGCTTGCGATATCAGTGATATAGCTTCAAATGGATGGGAAACAAATGAGTTAGCATCAAATCCATGCAAAACACATGATTAAGCTTCAAATCAATGCTATGTAGAAGGTTTTGCTTCAAATCCAAGCGAAACACATGATTTAGCTTCAAGTCAATGCGATGTAGAAGGTTTAGCTTCAAATCCATGCAAAACAAATGATTTAGCTTTAAACACTTGGGATATAGGTGACATAGCTTCAACAGCATGAGAAACCAACGAGCTAGCTTCATATCCAGCGAAACACATGATTTAACTTCAAATCAATGCGATGTTGAAGGTTGAGCTTCAAAATCCCTGCGAAACAAATGATTTAACATCAAATACTTGCGATATCAGTGATATAGCTTCAAATGGAGGGGAAACAAATGAGTAAACTTCAAATCCATGCAAAACACATGATTAAGCTTCAAATCAATGCTATGTAGAAGGTTTTGCTTCAAATCCAAGCGAAACACATGATTTAGCTTCAATTCAATGCGATGTAGAAGGTTTAGCTTCAAATCCATGCAAAACAAATGATTTAGCTTTAAACACTTGGGATATAAGTGATATAGCTTCAAATGGAGAAGAATCAAACGAGTTAGCTTCATATCCAAGCGTAACACATGATTTAGCTTCCAATCTATGCGATGTAGAAGGCTTAGCTTTAAATCCATGCGAAGCAAATGATTGAGCTTCAAACAATTGGGATATAGGTGATATAGCTTCAACAGCATGCGAAACCAACGAGTTAGCTTCATATCCACTCGACACATGAATTAACATCAAATCAATGCGATGTAGAAGGTTTAGCTTCAAATGCCTGCGAAACAAATGATTTAACATCAAATACTTGCGATATCAGTGATATAGCTTTAAATGGAGGGGAAACAAATGAGTAAACTTCAAATCCAAACGAAACACATGATTTAGCTTCAATTCAATGCGATGTAGAAGGTTTAGCTTCAAATCCATGCAAAACAAATGATTTAGTTTTAAACACTTGGGATATAGGTGATATAGCTTCAACAGCATGCGAAACCAACGAGCTAGCTTCATATCCAAGCGAAACACATGAATTAACTTCAAATCAATGCGATGTTGAAGGTTGAGCTTCAAATCCCTGCGAAACAAATGATTTAACATCAAATACTTGCGATATCAGTGATATAGCTTCAAATGGAGGGGAAACAAATGAGTAAACTTCAAATCCATGCAAAACACATGATTAAGCTTCAAATCAATGCTATGTAGAAGGTTTTGCTTCAAATCCAAGCGAAACACATGATTTAGCTTCAATTCAATGCGATGTAGAAGGTTTAGCTTCAAATCCATGCAAAACAAATGATTTAGCTTAAACACTTGGGATATAAGTGATATAGCTTCAAATGGAGAAGAATCAAACGAGATAGCTTCATATCCAAGCGAAACACATGATTTAGCTTCCAATCTATGCGATGTAGAAGGCTTAGCTTTAAATGCATGCGAAGCAAATGATTTAACATCAGATACATGCGATATAAGTGATATAGCTTGTAATGGAGGGGATACAAATGAGTTAGATTCAAAACCATGCAAAACACATGATTAAGCTTAAAACCAATGCTATGTAGTAGGTTTAGCTTCAAATCCTAGCGAAACACATGACTTAGTTTCAAATCAATGCGATGTAGAAGGTTTAGCTTCAAATCCATGCGGAACAAATGATTTAACATCAGATACTTGCAATATAAGTGATATAGTTTCAAATGGAGGGGAAACAAATGAGTTAGCTTCAAATCCATGCAAAACACATGATTAAGCTTCAAATTAATGGTATGTAGAACGTTTTGCTTCAAATCCAAGCGAAACAGATGATTTAGCTTCAATTCAATGCGATGTAGAAGGTTTAGCTTCAAATCCATGCAAAACACATGATTTAGCTTCAATTCAATGCGATGTAGAAGGTTTAGCTTCAAATCCATGCAAAACAAATGATTTAGCTTTAAACACTTGGGATATAGGTGATATAGCTTCAACAGCATGCGAAACCAACGAGCTAGCTTCATATCCAAGCGAAACACATGATTTAACTTCAAATCAACGCGATGTTGAAGGTTGAGCTTCAAATCCCTGCGAAACAAATGATTTAACATCAAATACTTGCGATATCAGTGATATAGCTTCAAATGGAGGGGAAACAAATGAGTTAACATCAAATCCATGCAAAACACATGATTAAGCTTCAAATCAATGCTATGTAGAAGGTTTAGCTTCAAATCCTAGCAAAACACATGATTTTGCTTCAAATCAATGCTATGTAGAAGGTTTAGCTTCAAATCCATGCGGAACAAATGATTTAACATCAGATACTTGCGATATAAGTGATATAGTTTCAAATGGAGGGGAAACAAATGAGTTAGCATCAAATCCATGCAAAACACATGATTAAGCTTCAAATTAAGGCTATGTAGAAGGTTTTGCTTCAAATCCAAGCGAAACACATGATTTAGCTTCAATTCAATGCGATGTAGAAGGTTTAGCTTTAAATCCATGCAAAACGAATGATTTAGCTTCAAACACTTGGGATATAAGTGATATAGCGTCAAATGGAGAAGAATCAAACGAGTTAGCTTCATATCCAAGCGAAACACATGAATTAGCTTCCAAACTATGCGATGTAGAAGGCTTAGCTTCAAATCCATGCGAAGCAAATGATTTAACATCAGATACTTGCAATATAAGTGATATAGTTTCAAATGGAGGGGAAACAAATGAGTTAGCTTCAAATCCATGCAAAACACATGATTAAGCTTCAAATTAATGCTATGTAGAAGGTTTTGCTTCAAATCCAAGCGAAACAGATGATTTAGCTTCAATTCAATGCGATGTAGAAGGTTTAGCTTCAAATCCATGCAAAACAAATGATTTAGCTTTAAACACTTGGGATATAAGTGATATAGCTTCAAATGGAGAAGAATCAAACGAGTTAGCTTCTAATCCATGCGAAACTCATGATTTAGCTTCAAATCAATGCGATGTAGAAGCTTTACCTTCAAATCCATGCTTAACAAATGATTTAGCTTCAAACACTTGGGATATAAATGATATAGCTTTAAATGCAGACGATCAAACGAGTTAGCTTCAAAATTCATGCGATAAACTTGATTTAGCTTCAAATCAATGCGAAGTAGAAGGATTAGCTTAAAATCCATGCAACACAAATGATTTAGCTTCAAATACTTGCGATATAAACGATATAGCTTCAAATGCAGGCGAAACAAACGTGTTAGCTTCTAATCCATGCGAAACTCATGATTTAGCTTCAAATCAATGCGATGTAGAAGGTTTACCTTCAAATCCATGCTTAACAAATGATTTAGCTTCAAATACTTGCGATATAAGTGATATAGCTTCAAATACAGACGATCAAACGAGTTAGCTTCAAAATCCATGCGATAAACTTGATTTAGCTTCAAATCAATGCAATGTAGAAGGTTTACCTTCAAATCCATGCTTAACAAATGATTTAGCTTCAAACACTTGGGATATAAGTGATATAGCTTCAAATGCAGACGATCAAACGAGTTAGCTTCAAAATTCATGCGATAAACTTGATTTAGCTTCAAATCAATGCGAAGTAGAAGGATGAGCTTCAAATCCATGCAACAAAGATGATTTAGCTTCAAATACTTGCGATATAAATGATATAGCTTCAAATGCAGGCGAAACAAACGAGTTAGCTTCTAATCCATGCGAAACTCATGATTTGGCTTCAAGTCAATGCGATGTAGAAGGTTTACCTTCAAATCCATTCTTAACAAATAATTTAGCTTCAAACAGTTGGGATATAAGTGATATAGCTTCAAATGCAGACGATCAAACGAATTAGCTTCAGAATCCATGCGATAAACTTGATTTAGCTTCAAATCAATGCGAAGTAGAAGGATTAGCTTAAAATCCATGCAACACAAATGATTTAGCTTCAAATACTTGCGATATAAATGATATAGCTTCAAATGCAGGCGAAACAAACGTGTTAGCTTCTAATCCATGCGAAACTCATGATTTAGCTTCAAATCAATGCGATGTAGAAGGTTTACCTTCAAATCCATGCTTAACAAATGATTTAGCTTCAAATACTTGCGATATAAGTGATATAGCTTCAAATACAGACGATCAAACGAGTTAGCTTCAAAATCCATGCGATAAACTTGATTTAGCTTCAAATCAATGCGATGTAGAAGGTTTACCTTCAAATCCATGCAAATCAAATGATTTAGCTTTAAACACTTGGGATATAAGTGATATGGCTTCAAATCGAGAAGAATCAAACGAGCTAGCTTCATATCCAAGCGAAACACACGATTAAGCTTCCAATCTATACGATGTAGAAGGTTTAGCTTCAAATCCATGCGGAATAAATGATTTAACATCAGATACTTGCGATATAAGTGATATAGATTAAACTGCAGGCGAAATAAACGAGTTAGCTTCAAATCCATGCGAAACACTTGATTTAGTTTCAAATCAATGCGATGTAGAAGGATTAGCTTCAAATCCATGCGAAGCAAATGATTGAGCTTCAAACACTTGGGATATAGGTGATATAGCTTCAACAGCATGCGAAACCAACGAGTTAGCTTCATATCCACTCGACACATGAATTAACTTCAAATCAATGCGATGTAGAAGGTTTAGCTTCAAATCCACGCGAAGCAAATGATTGAGCTTCAAACACTTGGGATATAAGTGATATAGCTTCAACAGCATGCGAAACCAACGAGCTAGCTTCATATCCAAGCGAAACACATGATTTAACTTCAAATCAATGCGATGTAGAAGGTTTAGCTTCAAATCCCTGCGAAACAAATGATTTAACATCAGATACATGCGATATAAGTGATATAGCTTGTAATGGAGGGGATACAAATGAGTTAGATTCAAATCCATGCAAAACACATGATTAAGCTTCAAACCAATGCTATGTAGAAGGTTAGCTTCAAATCCAAGCGAAACACATGATATAGCTTCAAATCAATGCGATGTAGAAGGTTATGCTTCAAATCCAAGCGAAACAAATGATTTAACATCAGATACTTGCGATATAAGTGATATAGATTAAACTGCAGGCGAAATAAACGAGTTAGCTTCAAATCCATGCGAAACACTTGATTTAGTTTCAAATCAATGCGATGTAGAAGGATTAGCTTCAAATCCATGCGAAGCAAATGATTGAGCTTCAAACACTTGGGATATAGGTGATATAGCTTCAACAGCATGCGAAACCAACGAGTTAGCTTCATATCCACTCGACACATGAATTAACTTCAAATCAATGCGATGTAGAAGGTTTAGCTTCAAATGCCTGAGAAACAAATGATTTAACATCAAATACTTGCGATATCAGTGATATAGCTTTAATGGAGGGGAAACAAATGAGTAAACTTCAAATCCATGCAAAACACATGATTAAGCTTCAAATCAATGCTATGTAGAAGGTTTTGCTTGAAATCCAAGCGAAACACATGATTTAGCTTCAAGTCAATGCGATGTAGAAGGTTTAGCTTCAAATCCATGCAAAACAAATGATTTAGCTTTAAACACTTGGGATATAGGTGACATAGCTTCAACAGCATGAGAAACCAACGAGCTAGCTTCATATCCAAGCGAAACACATGATTTAACTTCAAATCAATGCGATGTTGAAGGTTGAGCTTCAAATCCCTGCGAAACAAATGATTTAACATCAAATACTTGCGATATCAGTGATATAGCTTCAAATGGAGGGGAAACAAATGAGTAAACTTCAAATCCCATGCAAAACACATGATTAAGCTTCAAATCAATGCTATGTAGAAGGTTTTGCTTCAAATCCAAGCGAAACACATGATTTAGCTTCAATTCAATGCGATGTAGAAGGTTTAGCTTCAAATCCATGCAAAACAAATGATTTAGCTTTAAACACTTGGGATATAAGTGATATAGCTTCAAATGGAGAAGAATCAAACGAGATAGCTTCATATCCAAGCGAAACACATGATTTAGCTTCCAATCTATGCGATGTAGAAGGCTTAGCTTTAAATGCATGCGAAGCAAATGATTTAACATCAGATACATGCGATATAAGTGATATAGCTTGTAATGGAGGGGATACAAATGAGTTAGATTCAAAACCATGCAAAACACATGATTAAGCTTAAAACCAATGCTATGTAGTAGGTTTAGCTTCAAATCCTAGCGAAACACATGACTTAGTTTCAAATCAATGCGATGTAGAAGGTTGCTTCAAATCCATGCGGAACAAATGATTTAACATCAGATACTTGCAATATAAGTGATATAGTTTCAAATGGAGGGGAAACAAATGAGTTAGCTTCAAATCCATGCAAAACACATGATTAAGCTTCAAATTAATGGTATGTAGAACGTTTTGCTTCAAATCCAAGCGAAACAGATGATTTAGCTTCAATTCAATGCGATGTAGAAGGTTTAGCTTCAAATCCATGCAAAACAAATGATTTAGCTTTAAACACTTGGGATATAAGTGATATAGCTTCAAATGGAGAAGAATCAAACGAGTTAGCTTCATATCCAAGCGAAACACATGATTAAGCTTCCAATCTATACGATGTAGAAGGTTTAGCTTCAAATCCATGCGGAATAAATGATTTAACATCAGATACTTGCGATATAAGTGATATAGATTAAACTGCAGGCGAAATAAACGAGTTAGCTTCAAATCCATGCGAAACACTTGATTTAGTTTCAAATCAATGCGATGTAGAAGGATTAGCTTCAAATCCATGCGAAGCAAATAATTGAGCTTCAAACACTTGGGATATAGGTGATATAGCTTCAACAGCATGCGAAACCAACGAGTTAGCTTCATATCCACTCGACACATGAATTAACTTCAAATCAATGCGATGTAGAAGGTTTAGCTTCAAATGCCTGCGAAACAAATGATTTAACATCAAATACTTGCGATATCAGTGATATAGCTTTAAATGGAGGGGAAACAAATGAGTAAACTTCAAATCCATGCAAAACACATGATTAAGCTTCAAATCAATGCTATGTAGAAGGTTTAGCTTCTAATCCATGCGAAACTCATGATTTAGCTTCAAATCAATGCGATGTAGAAGGTTTACCTTCAAATCCATGCTTAACAAATGATTTAGCTTCAAATACTTGCGATATAAGTGATATAGCTTCAAATACAGACGATCAAACGAGTTAGCTTCAAAATCCATGCGATAAACTTGATTTAGCTTCAAATCAATGCAATGTAGAAGGTTTACCTTCAAATCCATGCTTAACAAATGATTTAGCTTCAAACACTTGGGATATAAGTGATATAGCTTCAAATGCAGACGATCAAACGAGTTAGCTTCAAAATTCATGCGATAAACTTGATTTAGCTTCAAATCAATGCGAAGTAGAAGGATGAGCTTCAAATCCATGCAACAAAGATGATTTAGCTTCAAATACTTGCGATATAAATGATATAGCTTCAAATGCAGGCGAAACAAACGTGTTAGCTTCTAATCCATGCGAAACTCATGATTTAGCTTCAAATCAATGCGATGTAGAAGGTTTACCTTCAAATCCATGCTTAAAAAATGATTTAGCTTCAAACACTTGGGATATAAGTGATATGGCTTCAAATGCAGACGATCAAACGAGTTAGCTTCAAAATCCATGCGATAAACTTGATTTAGCTTCAAATCAATGCGAAGTAGAAGGATTAGCTTCAAATCCGTGGAACACAAATGATTTAGCTTCAAATACTTGCGATATAAATGATATAGCTTCAAATGCAGGCCTAACAAACGAGTTAGCTTCTAATCCATGCGAAACTCATGATTTAGCTTCAAATCAATGCGATGTAGAAGGTTTACCTTCAAATCCATGCACAACAAATGATTTAGCTTCAGACACTTGGGATATAAGTGATATAGCTTCAAATGCAGACGATCAAACTAGTTAGCTTCAAGTCCACGCGAAACAAGTGACTTAGCTTCAGACACTTGCGATATAAGTGATATAGCTTCAAATGCAGAAGAAACAATTGAGTTATCTTCAAATCCATGCCATGCACTTGATTTAGCTGAAAATGAATGCGATGTAGAAGGTTCAGCTTCAAATCCATGCGAAACAAATGATTTAGCTTCAAACACTTGGGATATAAGTGGTATAGCTTCAAATGCAGACGATCAAACGAGTTAGCTTCTAATCCATGCGAAACTCATGATTTAGCTTCAAATCAATGCGATGTAGAAGCTTTACCTTCAAATCCATGCTTAACAAATGATTTAGCTTCAAACACTTGGGATATAAATGATATAGCTTTAAATGCAGACGATCAAACGAGTTAGCTTCAAAATTCATGCGATAAACTTGATTTAGCTTCAAATCAATGCGAAGTAGAAGGATTAGCTTAAAATCCATGCAACACAAATGATTTAGCTTCAAATACTTGCGATATAAACGATATAGCTTCAAATGCAGGCGAAACAAACGTGTTAGCTTCTAATCCATGCGAAACTCATGATTTAGCTTCAAATCAATGCGATGTAGAAGGTTTACCTTCAAATCCATGCTTAACAAATGATTTAGCTTCAAATACTTGCGATATAAGTGATATAGCTTCAAATACAGACGATCAAACGAGTTAGCTTCAAAATCCATGCGATAAACTTGATTTAGCTTCAAATCAATGCAATGTAGAAGGTTTACCTTCAAATCCATGCTTAACAAATGATTTAGCTTCAAACACTTGGGATATAAGTGATATAGCTTCAAATGCAGACGATCAAACGAGTTAGCTTCAAAATTCATGCGATAAACTTGATTTAGCTTCAAATCAATGCGAAGTAGAAGGATGAGCTTCAAATCCATGCAACAAAGATGATTTAGCTTCAAATACTTGCGATATAAATGATATAGCTTCAAATGCAGGCGAAACAAACGAGTTAGCTTCTAATCCATGCGAAACTCATGATTTGGCTTCAAGTCAATGCGATGTAGAAGGTTTACCTTCAAATCCATTCTTAACAAATAATTTAGCTTCAAACAGTTGGGATATAAGTGATATAGCTTCAAATGCAGACGATCAAACGAATTAGCTTCAGAATCCATGCGATAAACTTGATTTAGCTTCAAATCAATGCGAAGTAGAAGGATTAGCTTAAAATCCATGCAACACAAATGATTTAGCTTCAAATACTTGCGATATAAATGATATAGCTTCAAATGCAGGCGAAACAAACGTGTTAGCTTCTAATCCATGCGAAACTCATGATTTAGCTTCAAATCAATGCGATGTAGAAGGTTTACCTTCAAATCCATGCTTAACAAATGATTTAGCTTCAAATACTTGCGATATAAGTGATATAGCTTCAAATACAGACGATCAAACGAGTTAGCTTCAAATCCATGCGATAAACTTGATTTAGCTTCAAATCAATGCGATGTAGAAGGTTACCTTCAAATCCATGCAAATCAAATGATTTAGCTTTAAACACTTGGGATATAAGTGATATGGCTTCAAATCGAGAAGAATCAAACGAGCTAGCTTCATATCCAAGCGAAACACACGATTAAGCTTCCAATCTATACGATGTAGAAGGTTTAGCTTCAAATCCATGCGGAATAAATGATTTAACATCAGATACTTGCGATATAAGTGATATAGATTAAACTGCAGGCGAAATAAACGAGTTAGCTTCAAATCCATGCGAAACACTTGATTTAGTTTCAAATCAATGCGATGTAGAAGGATTAGCTTCAAATCCATGCGAAGCAAATGATTGAGCTTCAAACACTTGGGATATAGGTGATATAGCTTCAACAGCATGCGAAACCAACGAGTTAGCTTCATATCCACTCGACACATGAATTAACTTCAAATCAATGCGATGTAGAAGGTTTAGCTTCAAATGCCTGCGAAACAAATGATTTAACATCAAATACTTGCGATATCAGTGATATAGCTTTAAATGGAGGGGAAACAAATGAGTAAACTTCAAATCCATGCAAAACACATGATTAAGCTTCAAATCAATGCTATGTAGAAGGCTTTGCTTCAAATCCTAGCGAAACACATGATTTAGCTTCAAATCAATGCGATGTAGAAGGTTTAGCTTCAAATCCATGCGGAACAAATGACTTAATATCAGATATTTACGATATAAGTGATATAGTTTCAAATGGAGGGGAAACAAATGAGTTAGCTTCAAATCCATGCAAAACACATGATTAAGCTTCAAATCAATGCTATGTAGAAGGTTTAGCTTCAAATCCAAGCGAAATACATGATTTAGCTTCAAATCAATGCGATGTAGAAGGTTTATCTTCAAATCCATGCGGAACAAATGATTTAACAACAGATACTTGCGATATAAGTGATATAGGTTCAAATGGAGGGGAAACAAATGAGTTAACTTCAAATCCATGCAAAACACATGATTAAGCTTCAAATCAATGCTATGTAGAAGGTTTAGCTTCAAATCCAAGCGAAACACATGATTTAGCTTCAAATCAATGCGATGTAGAAGGTTTAGCTTCAAATCCATGCCGAACAAAAGATTTAACATCAGATACTTGCGATATAAGTGATATAGATTAAACTGCAGGCGAAATAAACGAGTTAGCTTCAAATCCATGCGAAGCAAATGATTGAGCTTCAAACACTTGGGATATAGGTGATATAGCTTCAACAGCATGCGAAACCAACGAGTTAGCTTCATATCCACTCGACACATGAATTAACTTCAAATCAATGCGATGTAGAAGGTTTAGCTTCAAATACATGCGGAACAAATGATTTAACATCAGATGCTTGCGATATCAGTGATATAGCTTCAAATGGATGGGAAACAAATGAGTTAGCATCAAATCCATGCAAAACACATGATTAAGCTTCAAATCAATGCTATGTAGAAGGTTTTGCTTCAAATCCAAGCGAAACACATGATTTAGCTTCAAGTCAATGCGATGTAGAAGGTTTAGCTTCAAATCCATGCAAAACAAATGATTTAGCTTTAAACACTTGGGATATAGGTGACATAGCTTCAACAGCATGAGAAACCAACGAGCTAGCTTCATATCCAAGCGAAACACATGATTTAACTTCAAATCAATGCGATGTTGAAGGTTGAGCTTCAAATCCCTGCGAAACAAATGATTTAACATCAAATACTTGCGATATCAGTGATATAGCTTCAAATGGAGGGGAAACAAATGAGTAAACTTCAAATCCATGCAAAACACATGATTAAGCTTCAAATCAATGCTATGTTGAAGGTTTTGCTTCAAATCCAAGCGAAACACATGATTTAGCTTCAATTCAATGCGATGTAGAAGGTTTAGCTTCAAATCCATGCAAAACAAATGATTTAGCTTTAAACACTTGGGATATAAGTGATATAGCTTCAAATGGAGAAGAATCAAACGAGTTAGCTTCATATCCAAGCGTAACACATGATTTAGCTTCCAATCTATGCGATGTAGAAGGCTTAGCTTTAAATCCATGCGAAGCAAATAATTTAACATCAGATACATGCGATATAAGTGATATAGCTTGTAATGGAGGGGATACAAATGAGTTAGATTCAAAACCATGCAAAACACATGATTAAGCTTCAAACCAATGCTATGTAGAAGGTTTAGCTTCAAATCCAAGCGAAACAGATGATATAGCTTTAAATCAATGCGATGTAGAAGGTTATGCTTCAAATCCATGCGGAACAAATGATTTAACATCAGATACTTGCGATATAAGTGATATAGATTAAACTGCAGGCGAAATAAACGAGTTAGCTTCAAATCCATGCGAAACACTTGATTTAGTTTCAAATCAATGCGATGTAGAAGGATTAGCTTCAAATCCATGCGAAGCAAATGATTGAGCTTCAAACAATTGGGATATAGGTGATATAGCTTCAACAGCATGCGAAACCAACGAGTTAGCTTCATATCCACTCGACACATGAATTAACATCAAATCAATGCGATGTAGAAGGTTTAGCTTCAAATGCCTGCGAAACAAATGATTTAACATCAAATACTTGCGATATCAGTGATATAGCTTTAAATGGAGGGGAAACAAATGAGTAAACTTCAAATCCAAACGAAACACATGATTTAGCTTCAATTCAATGCGATGTAGAAGGTTTAGCTTCAAATCCATGCAAAACAAATGATTTAGTTTTAAACACTTGGGATATAGGTGATATAGCTTCAACAGCATGCGAAACCAACGAGCTAGCTTCATATCCAAGCGAAACACATGAATTAACTTCAAATCAATGCGATGTTGAAGGTTGAGCTTCAAATCCCTGCGAAACAAATGATTTAACATCAAATACTTGCGATATCAGTGATATAGCTTCAAATGGAGGGGAAACAAATGAGTAAACTTCAAATCCATGCAAAACACATGATTAAGCTTCAAATCAATGCTATGTAGAAGGTTTTGCTTCAAATCCAAGCGAAACACATGATTTAGCTTCAATTCATTGCGATGTAGAAGGTTTAGCTTCAAATCCATGCAAAACAAATGATTTAGCTTTAAACACTTGGGATATAAGTGATATAGCTTCAAATGGAGAAGAATCAAACGAGATAGCTTCATATCCAAGCGAAACACATGATTTAGCTTCCAATCTATGCGATGTAGAAGGCTTAGCTTTAAATGCATGCGAAGCAAATGATTTAACATCAGATACATGCGATATAAGTGATATAGCTTGTAATGGAGGGGATACAAATGAGTTAGATTCAAAACCATGCAAAACACATGATTAAGCTTAAAACCAATGCTATGTAGTAGGTTTAGCTTCAAATCCTAGCGAAACACATGACTTAGTTTCAAATCAATGCGATGTAGAAGGTTTAGCTTCAAATCCATGCGGAACAAATGATTTAACATCAGATACTTGCAATATAAGTGATATAGTTTCAAATGGAGGGGAAACAAATGAGTTAGCTTCAAATCCATGCAAAACACATGATTAAGCTTCAAATTAATGGTATGTAGAACGTTTTGCTTCAAATCCAAGCGAAACAGATGATTTAGCTTCAATTCAATGCGATGTAGAAGGTTTAGCTTCAAATCCATGCAAAACACATGATTTAGCTTCAATTCAATGCGATGTAGAAGGTTTAGCTTCAAATCCATGCAAAACAAATGATTTAGCTTTAAACACTTGGGATATAGGTGATATAGCTTCAACAGCATGCGAAACCAACGAGCTAGCTTCATATCCAAGCGAAACACATGATTTAACTTCAAATCAACGCGATGTTGAAGGTTGAGCTTCAAATCCCTGCGAAACAAATGATTTAACATCAAATACTTGCGATATCAGTGATATAGCTTCAAATGGAGGGGAAACAAATGAGTTAACATCAAATCCATGCAAAACACATGATTAAGCTTCAAATCAATGCTATGTAGAAGGTTTAGCTTCAAATCCTAGCAAAACACATGATTTTGCTTCAAATCAATGCTATGTAGAAGGTTTAGCTTCAAATCCATGCGGAACAAATGATTTAACATCAGATACTTGCGATATAAGTGATATAGTTTCAAATGGAGGGGAAACAAATGAGTTAGCATCAAATCCATGCAAAACACATGATTAAGCTTCAAATTAAGGCTATGTAGAAGGTTTTGCTTCAAATCCAAGCGAAACACATGATTTAGCTTCAATTCAATGCGATGTAGAAGGTTTAGCTTTAAATCCATGCAAAACGAATGATTTAGCTTCAAACACTTGGGATATAAGTGATATAGCGTCAAATGGAGAAGAATCAAACGAGTTAGCTTCATATCCAAGCGAAACACATGAATTAGCTTCCAAACTATGCGATGTAGAAGGCTTAGCTTCAAATCCATGCGAAGCAAATGATTTAACATCAGATACTTGCAATATAAGTGATATAGTTTCAAATGGAGGGGAAACAAATGAGTTAGCTTCAAATCCATGCAAAACACATGCTTAAGCTTCAAATTAATGCTATGTAGAAGGTTTTGCTTCAAATCCAAGCGAAACAGATGATTTAGCTTCAATTCAATGCGATGTAGAAGGTTTAGCTTCAAATCCATGCAAAACAAATGATTTAGCTTTAAACACTTGGGATATAAGTGATATAGCTTCAAATGGAGAAGAATCAAACGAGTTAGCTTCATATCCAAGCGAAACACATGATTAAGCTTCCAATCTATACGATGTAGAAGGTTTAGCTTCAAATCCATGCGGAACAAATGATTTAACATCAGATACTTGCGATATAAGTGATATAGCTTCAAATGGAGTGGAAACAAATGAGTCAGCTTCAAATCCATGCAAAACACATGATTAAGCTTCAAATCAATGCTATGTAGAAGGTTTAGCTTCTAATCCATGCGAAACTCATGATTTAGCTTCAAATCAATGCGATGTAGAAGGTTTACCTTCAAATCCATGCTTAACAAATGATTTAGCTTCAAATACTTGCGATATAAGTGATATAGCTTCAAATACAGACGATCAAACGAGTTAGCTTCAAAATCCATGCGATAAACTTGATTTAGCTTCAAATCAATGCAATGTAGAAGGTTTACCTTCAAATCCATGCTTAACAAATGATTTAGCTTCAAACACTTGGGATATAAGTGATATAGCTTCAAATGCAGACGATCAAACGAGTTAGCTTCAAAATTCATGCGATAAACTTGATTTAGCTTCAAATCAATGCGAAGTAGAAGGATGAGCTTCAAATCCATGCAACAAAGATGATTTAGCTTCAAATACTTGCGATATAAATGATATAGCTTCAAATGCAGGCGAAACAAACGTGTTAGCTTCTAATCCATGCGAAACTCATGATTTAGCTTCAAATCAATGCGATGTAGAAGGTTTACCTTCAAATCCATGCTTAAAAAATGATTTAGCTTCAAACACTTGGGATATAAGTGATATGGCTTCAAATGCAGACGATCAAACGAGTTAGCTTCAAAATCCATGCGATAAACTTGATTTAGCTTCAAATCAATGCGAAGTAGAAGGATTAGCTTCAAATCCGTGGAACACAAATGATTTAGCTTCACATACTTGCGATATAAATGATATAGCTTCAAATGCAGGCCTAACAAACGAGTTAGCTTCTAATCCATGCGAAACTCATGATTTAGCTTCAAATCAATGCGATGTAGAAGGTTTACCTTCAAATCCATGCACAACAAATGATTTAGCTTCAGACACTTGGGATATAAGTGATATAGCTTCAAATGCAGACGATCAAACTAGTTAGCTTCAAGTCCACGCGAAACAAGTGACTTAGCTTCAGACACTTGCGATATAAGTGATATAGCTTCAAATGCAGAAGAAACAATTGAGTTATCTTCAAATCCATGCCATGCACTTGATTTAGCTGAAAATGAATGCGATGTAGAAGGTTCAGCTTCAAATCCATGCGAAACAAATGATTTAGCTTCAAACACTTGGGATATAAGTGGTATAGCTTCAAATGCAGACGATCAAACGAGTTAGCTTCTAATCCATGCGAAACTCATGATTTAGCTTCAAATCAATGCGATGTAGAAGCTTTACCTTCAAATCCATGCTTAACAAATGATTTAGCTTCAAACACTTGGGATATAAATGATATAGCTTTAAATGCAGACGATCAAACGAGTTAGCTTCAAAATTCATGCGATAAACTTGATTTAGCTTCAAATCAATGCGAAGTAGAAGGATTAGCTTAAAATCCATGCAACACAAATGATTTAGCTTCAAATACTTGCGATATAAACGATATAGCTTCAAATGCAGGCGAAACAAACGTGTTAGCTTCTAATCCATGCGAAACTCATGATTTAGCTTCAAATCAATGCGATGTAGAAGGTTTACCTTCAAATCCATGCTTAACAAATGATTTAGCTTCAAATACTTGCGATATAAGTGATATAGCTTCAAATACAGACGATCAAACGAGTTAGCTTCAAAATCCATGCGATAAACTTGATTTAGCTTCAAATCAATGCAATGTAGAAGGTTTACCTTCAAATCCATGCTTAACAAATGATTTAGCTTCAAACACTTGGGATATAAGTGATATAGCTTCAAATGCAGACGATCAAACGAGTTAGCTTCAAAATTCATGCGATAAACTTGATTTAGCTTCAAATCAATGCGAAGTAGAAGGATGAGCTTCAAATCCATGCAACAAAGATGATTTAGCTTCAAATACTTGCGATATAAATGATATAGCTTCAAATGCAGGCGAAACAAACGAGTTAGCTTCTAATCCATGCGAAACTCATGATTTGGCTTCAAGTCAATGCGATGTAGAAGGTTTACCTTCAAATCCATTCTTAACAAATAATTTAGCTTCAAACAGTTGGGATATAAGTGATATAGCTTCAAATGCAGACGATCAAACGAATTAGCTTCAGAATCCATGCGATAAACTTGATTTAGCTTCAAATCAATGCGAAGTAGAAGGATTAGCTTAAAATCCATGCAACACAAATGATTTAGCTTCAAATACTTGCGATATAAATGATATAGCTTCAAATGCAGGCGAAACAAACGTGTTAGCTTCTAATCCATGCGAAACTCATGATTTAGCTTCAAATCAATGCGATGTAGAAGGTTTACCTTCAAATCCATGCTTAACAAATGATTTAGCTTCAAATACTTGCGATATAAGTGATATAGCTTCAAATACAGACGATCAAACGAGTTAGCTTCAAAATCCATGCGATAAACTTGATTTAGCTTCAAATCAATGCAATGTAGAAGGTTTACCTTCAAATCCATGCTTAACAAATGATTTAGCTTCAAACACTTGGGATATAAGTGATATAGCTTCAAATGCAGACGATCAAACGAGTTAGCTTCAAAATTCATGCGATAAACTTGATTTAGCTTCAAATCAATGCGAAGTAGAAGGATGAGCTTCAAATCCATGCAACAAAGATGATTTAGCTTCAAATACTTGCGATATAAATGATATAGCTTCAAATGCAGGCGAAACAAACGTGTTAGCTTCTAATCCATGCGAAACTCATGATTTAGCTTCAAATCAATGCGATGTAGAAGGTTTACCTTCAAATCCATGCTTAAAAAATGATTTAGCTTCAAACACTTGGGATATAAGTGATATGGCTTCAAATGCAGACGATCAAACGAGTTAGCTTCAAAATCCATGCGATAAACTTGATTTAGCTTCAAATCAATGCGAAGTAGAAGGATTAGCTTCAAATCCGTGGAACACAAATGATTTAGCTTGAAATACTTGCGATATAAATGATATAGCTTCAAATGCAGGCGAAACAAACGTGTTAGCTTCTAATCCATGCGAAACTCATGATTTAGCTTCAAATCAATGCGATGTAGAAGGTTTACCTTCAAATCCATGCTTAAAAAATGATTTAGCTTCAAATACTTGCGATATAAATGATATAGCTTCAAATGCAGACGATCAAACAAGTTAGCAACAAAATCCATGCGATAAACTTGATTTAGCTTCAAATCAATGCGAAGTAGAAGGATTAGCTTCAAATCCGTGAAACACAAATGATTGAGCTTCAAATACTTGCGATATAAATGATATAGCTTCAAATGCAGGCGAAACAAACGAGTTAGCTTCAAAATCCATGCGATAAACTTGATTTTGATTCAAATCAATGCGAAGTAGAAGGCTTAGCTTCCAATCCATGCGAAACAAATGATTTAGGTCCAGATACTTGCGGTATAAGTGATACTGCTTCAAATGCAGACGAAACAAACGAGTTAGCTTCATATCTATGCGAAACCCATGATTTAGCTTCAAATCAATGCGATGTAGAAGGTTTACCTTCAAATCCATGCTTAACAAATGATTTAGCTTCAAATACTTGCGATATGAATGATATAGCTTCAAATGCAGGCGTAACAAACGTGTTAGCTTCTAATCCATGCGAAACTCATGATTTAGCTTCAAATCAATGCGATGTAGAAGGTTTACCTTCAAATCCATGCTTAACAAATGATTTAGCTTCGAACACTTGGGATATAAGTAAAAAAGCTTCAAATGCAGACGATCAAACGAGTTAGCTTCAAAATCCATGCGATAAACTTGATTTAGCTTCAAATCAATGCGAAGTAGAAGGATTAGCTTCAAATCCATGGAACACAAATGATTTAGCTTCAAATACTTGCGATATAAATGATATAGCTTCAAATGCAGGCGAAACAAACGAGTTAGCTTCTAATCCATGCGAAACTCATGATTTAGCTTCAAATCAATGCGATGTAGAAGGTTTACCTTCAAATCCATGCTTAACAAATGATTTCGCTTCAAATACTTGCGATATAAATGATATAGCTTCAAATGCAGGCGAAACAAACGTGTTAGCTTCTAATCCATGCGAAACTCATGATTTAGCTTCAAATCAATGCGATGTAGAAGGTTTACCTTCAAATCCATGCTTAAAAAATGATTTAGCTTCAAATACTTGCGATATAAATGATATAGCTTCAAATGCAGACGATCAAACAAGTTAGCCACAAAATCCATGCGATAAACTTGATTTAGCTTCAAATAAATGCGAAGTAGAAGGATTACCTTCAAATCCATGCAACACAAATGATTTAGCTTCAAATACTTGCGATATAAATGATATAGCTTCAAATGCAGGCGAATCAAACGAGTTAGTTTCTAATCCATGCGAAACTCATGATTTAGCTTCAAATCAATGCGATGTAGAAGGTTTACCTTCAAATCAATGCTTAACAAATAATTTAGCTTCAAACACTTGGCATATAAGTGATATAGCTTCAAATGCAGACGATCAAACGAGTTAGCTTCAAAATCCATGCGATAAACTTGATTTAGCTTCAAATCCATGCGTAGTAGAAGGATTAGCTTCAAATCCATGCAACACAAATGATTTAGCTTCAATTACTTGCGATATAACTGATATAGCTTCAAATGCAGGCCTAACAAACGAGTTAGCTTCTAATCCATGCGAAACTCATGATTTAGCTTCAAATCAATGCGATGTAGAAGATTTACCTTCAAATCCATGCACAACAAATGATTTAGCTTCAGACATTTGGGATATAAGTGATTTAGCTTCAAATGCAGACGATCAAACGAGTTAGCTTCAAGTCCACGCGAAACAAGTGATTTAGCTTCAGACACTTGCGATATAAGTGATATAGCTTCAAATGCAGAAGAAACAAACGAGTTAGTTTCTAATCCATGCGAAACACATGATTTAGCTTCAAATCAATGCGATGTAGTAGGTTTACCTTCAAATCAATGCTTAACAAATAATTTAGCTTCAAACACTTGGCATATAAGTGATATAGCTTCAAATGCAGGCGAAACAAACGAGTTAGCTTCTAATCCATGCGCAACTCATGATTTAGCTTCAAATCAATGCGATGTAGAAGGTTTACCTTCAAATCCATGCTTAACAAATGATTTCGCTTCAAATACTTGCGATATAAGTGATATAGCTTCAAATGCAGGAGAAACAAACGTGTTAGCTTCTAATCCATGCCAACCTCATGATTTAGCTTCAAATCAATGCGATGTAGGAGGTTTACCTTCAAATCCATGCTTAACAAATAATTTAGCTTCAAACACTTGGGATATAAGTGATATGTCATCAAATGCAGACGATCAAACGAGTTAGCTTCAAAATCCATGCGATAAACTTGATTTAGCTTCAAATCAATGCGAAGTAGAAGGATTAGCTTCAAATAAGTGAAACACAAATGATTTAGCTTCAGACACTTGGGATATAAGTGATATAGCTTCAAATGCGGACGATCAAACGAGTTAGATTCAAGTCCACGCGAAACAAGTGATTTAGCTTCAGACACTTGCGATATAAGTGATATAGCTTCAAATGCAGAAGAAACAAACGAGTTAGTTTCTAATCCATGCGAAACACATGATTTAGCTTCAAATCAATGCGATGTAGTAGGTTTACCTTCAAATCAATGCTTAACAAATAATTTAGCTTCAAACACTTGGCATATAAGTGATATAGCTTCAAATGCAGGCGAAACAAACGAGTTAGCTTCTAATCCATGCGCAACTCATGATTTAGCTTCAAATCAATGCGATGTAGAAGGTTTACCTTCAAATCCATGCTTAACAAATGATTTCGCTTCAAATACTTGCGATATAAGTGATATAGCTTCAAATGCAGGAGAAACAAACGTGTTAGCTTCTAATCCATGCCAACCTCATGATTTAGCTTCAAATCAATGCGATGTAGGAGGTTTACCTTCAAATCCATGCTTAACAAATAATTTAGCTTCAAATACTTGGGATATAAGTGATATAGCTTCAAATGCAGACGATCAAACGAGTTAGCCTCAAAATCCATGCGATAAACTTGATTTAGCTTCAAATCAATGCGAAGTAGAAGGATGAGCTTCAAATCCATGCAACGCAAATGATTTAGCTTCAAATACTTGCGATATAAATGATATAGCTTCAAATGTAGGCGAAACAAACGAGTTAGCTTCTAATCCATGCGAAACACATGATTTAGCTTCAAATCAATGCGATGTAGAAGGTTTACCTTCAAATCCATTCTTAACAAATAATTTAGCTTCAAACAGTTGGGATATAAGTGATATAGCTTCAAATGCAGACGATCAAACGAATTAGCTTCAGAATCCATGCGATAAACTTGATTTAGCTTCAAATCAATGCGAAGTAGAAGGATTAGCTTCAAACCCATGCAACACAAATGATTTAGCTTCAGACACTTGGGATATAAGTGATATAGCTTCAAATGCGGATGATCAAACGAGTTAGATTCAAGTCCACGCGAAACAAGTGATTTAGCTTCAGACATTTGCGATATAAGTGATATAGTTTCAAATGCAGAAGAAACAAACGAGTTATCTTCTAATCCATGCCAAACTCATGATTTAGCTTCAAATCAATGCGATGTAGAAGGTTTACCTTCAAATCCATGCTTAACAAATAATTTAGCATCAAACACTTGGGATATAAGTGTTATAGCTTCAATGCAGAAGATCAAACGAGTTAGCTTCAAAATCCATGCGATAAACTTGATTTAGCTTCAAATCAATGCGAAGTAGAAGGATTAGCTTCAAATCCGTGGAACACAAATGATTTAGCTTCAAATACTTGCGATATAAATGATATAGCTTCAAATGCAGGCGAAACAAACGAGTTAGCTTCAAGTCCACGCGAAACAAGTGACTTAGCTTCAAACATTTGCGATATAAGTGATATAGTTTCAAATGCATAAGAAACAAACGAGTTATCTTCGAATCCATGCCATGCACTTGATTTAGCTGAAAATCAATGCGATGTAGAAGGTTTACCTTCAAATCCATGCTTAACAAATGATTTAGCTTCAAATACTTGAGATATAAATGATATAGCTTCAAATGCAGAAGAAACAAACGAGTTATCTTCAAATCCATGCCAAGCACTTGATTTAGCTGAAAATCAATGCGATGTAGAAGGTTTAGCTTCAAATCCATGCGAAACAAATGATTTAGCTTCAGACATTTGGGATATAAGTGATTTAGCTTCAAATGCAGACGATCAAACGAGTTAGCTTCAAAATCCATGCGATAAACTTGATTTAGCTTCAAATCCATGCGTAGTAGAAGGATTAGCTTCAAATCCATGCAACACAAATGATTTAGCTTCAATTACTTGCGATATAACTGATATAGCTTCAAATGCAGGCCTAACAAACGAGTTAGCTTCTAATCCATGCGAAACTCATGATTTAGCTTCAAATCAATGCGATGTAGAAGGTTTACCTTCAAATCCATGCACAACAAATGATTTAGCTTCAGACATTTGGGATATAAGTGATTTAGCTTCAAATGCAGACGATCAAACGAGTTAGCTTCAAGTCCACGCGAAACAAGTGATTTAGCTTCAGACACTTGCGATATAAGTGATATAGCTTCAAATGCAGAAGAAACAAACGAGTTAGTTTCTAATCCATGCGAAACACATGATTTAGCTTCAAATCAATGCGATGTAGTAGGTTTACCTTCAAATCAATGCTTAACAAATAATTTAGCTTCAAACACTTGGCATATAAGTGATATAGCTTCAAATGCAGGCGAAACAAACGAGTTAGCTTCTAATCCATGCGCAACTCATGATTTAGCTTCAAATCAATGCGATGTAGAAGGTTTACCTTCAAATCCATGCTTAACAAATTATTTCGCTTCAAATACTTGCGATATAAGTGATATAGCTTCAAATGCAGGAGAAACAAACGTGTTAGCTTCTAATCCATGCCAACCTCATGATTTAGCTTCAAATCAATGCGATGTAGGAGGTTTACCTTCAAATCCATGCTTAACAAATAATTTAGCTTCAAACACTTGGGATATAAGTGATATGTCATCAAATGCAGACGATCAAACGAGCTAGCTTCAAAATCCATGCGATAAACTTGATTTAGCTTCAAATCAATGCGAAGTAGATGGCTTAGCTTCAAATCCATGCGAAACAAATGATTTAGGTTCAGATACTTGCGGTATAAATGATACAGCTTCAAGTGCAGACGGAACAAACGAGTTAGCTTCACATCTATGCGAAACACATGATTTAGCTTCAAATCAATGCGATGTAGAAGGTTTACCTTCAAATCCATGCTTAATAAATGATTTAGCTTCAAATACTTGGGATATAAGTGATATAGCTTCAAATGCAGACGATCAAACGAGTTAGCCTCAAAATCCATGCGATAAACTTGATTTAGCTTCAAATCAATGCGAAGTAGAAGGATGAGCTTCAAATCCATGCAACGCAAATGATTTAGCTTCAAATACTTGCGATATAAATGATATAGCTTCAAATGTAGGCGAAACAAACGAGTTAGCTTCTAATCCAGGCGAAACACATGATTTAGCTTCAAATCAATGCGATGTAGAAGGTTTACCTTCAAATCCATTCTTAACAAATAATTTAGCTTCAAACAGTTGGGATATAAGTGATATAGCTTCAAATGCAGACGATCAAACGAATTAGCTTCAGAATCCATGCGATAAACTTGATTTAGCTTCAAATCAATGCGAAGTAGAAGGATTAGCTTCAAACCCATGCAACACAAATGATTTAGCTTCAGACACTTGGGATATAAGTGATATAGCTTCAAATGCGGATGATCAAACGAGTTAGATTCAAGTCCACGCGAAACAAGTGATTTAGCTTCAGACATTTGCGATATAAGTGATATAGTTTCAAATGCAGAAGAAACAAACGAGTTATCTTCTAATCCATGCGAAACTCATGATTTAGCTTCAAATCAATGCGATGTAGAAGGTTTACCTTCAAATCCATGCTTAACAAATAATTTAGCTTCAAACAGTTGGGATATAAGTGATATAGCTTCAAATGCAGACGATCAAACGAATTAGCTTCAGAATCCATGCGATAAACTTGATTTAGCTTCAAATCAATGCGAAGTAGAAGGATTAGCTTCAAACCCATGCAACACAAATGATTTAGCTTCAGACACTTGGGATATAAGTGATATAGCTTCAAATGCGGACGATCAAACGAGTTAGATTCAAGTCCACGCGAAACAAGTGATTTAGCTTCAGACACTCGCGATATAAGTGATATAGCTCCAAATGCAGAAGAAACAAACGAGTTGTCTTCAAATCCTTGCCAAGCACTTGATTTAGATGAAAATCAATGCGATGTAGAAGGTTTAGCTTCAAATCCATGCGAAACAAATGATTTAGCATCAGATGCTTGCGATATAAGTGATATAGCTTCAAATGCAGGAGAAACAAACGAGTTAGCTTATAATCCATGCGAAACTCATGATTTAGCTTCAAATCAATGCGATGTAGAAGGTTTACCTACAAATCCATGCTTAACAAATAATTTAGCTTCAAACACTTGGGATATAAGTGATATAGCTTCAAATGCATACGATCAAAAGAGTTAGCTTCAAAATCCATGCGATAAACGTGATTTAGGTTCAAATCAATGCGAAGTCGAAGGATTAGCTTCAAATCCATGCAACACAAATGATTTAGCTTCAAATACTTGCGATATAAATGATATAGCTTCAAATGCAGGCCTAACAAACGAGTTATCTTCTAATCCACGCGAAACTCATGATTTAGCTTCAAATCAATGCGATGTAGAAGGTTTACCTTCAAATCCATGCACAACAAATGATTTAGCTTCAGACACTTGGGATATAAGTTTTATAGCTTCAAATGCAGACGATCAAACGAGTTAGCTTCAAGTCCACGCGAAACAAGTGATTTAGCTTCAGACATTTGCGATATAAGTGATATAGCTTCAAATGCAGAAGAAACAAACGAGTTATCTTCTAATCCATGCGAAACTCATGATTTAGCTTCAAATCAATGCGATGTAGAAGGTTTACCTTCAAATCCATGCTTAACAAATAATTTAGCTTCAAATACTTGGGATATAAGTGTTATAGCTTCAATGCAGAAGATCAAACGAGTTAGCTTCAAAATCCATGCGATAAACTTGATTTAGCTTCAAATCAATGCGAAGTAGAAGGATTAGCTTCAAATCCGTGGAACACAAATGATTTAGCTTCAAATACTTGCGATATAAATGATATAGCTTCAAATGCAGGCGAAACAAACGAGTTAGCTTCAAGTCCACGCGAAACAAGTGACTTAGCTTCAAACATTTGCGATATAAGTGATATAGTTTCAAATGCAGAAGAAACAAACGAGTTATCTTCGAATCCATGCCATGCACTTGATTTAGCTGAAAATCAATGCGATGTAGAAGGTTTACCTTCAAATCCATGCTTAACAAATGATTTAGCTTCAAATACTTGCGATATAAATGATATAGCTTCAAATGCAGAAGAAACAAACGAGTTATCTTCAAATCCATGCCAAGCACTTGATTTAGCTGAAAATCAATGCGATGTAGAAGGTTTAGCTTCAAATCCATGCGAAACAAATGATTTAGCATCAGGTGCTTGCGATATAAGTGATATAGCTTCAAAGGCAGGAGAAACAAACGAGTTAGCTTATAATCCATGCGAAACTCATGATTTAGCTTCAAATCAATGCGATGTAGAAGGTTTACCTTCAAATCCATGCTTAACAAATAATTTAGCTTCAAACACTTGGGATATAAGTGAGATAGCTTCAAATGCAGTCGATCAAACGAGTTAGCTTCAAAATCCATGCGATAAACTTGATTTAGCTTCAAATCAATGCGAAGTAGAAGGATTAGCTTCAAATCCATGCAACACAAATGATTTAGCTCCAAATACTTGCGATATAAATGATATAGCTTCAAATGCAGGCCTAACAAACGAGTTATCTTCTAATCCATGCGAAACTCATGATTTAGCTTCAAATCAATGCGATGTAGAAGGTTTACCTTCAAATCCATGCACAACAAATGATTTAGCTTCAGACACTTGGGATATAAGTGATATAGCTTCAAATGCAGACGATCAAACGAGTTAGCTTCAAGTCCAAGCGAAACAAGTGATTTAGATTCAGACACTTGCGATATAAGTGATATAGCTTCAAATGCAGAAGAAACAAACGAGTTATCTTCTAATCCATGCGAAACTCATGATTTAGGTTCAAATCAATGCGATGTAGAAGGTTTACCTTCAAATCCATGCTTAACAAATAATTTAGCATCAAACACTTGGGATATAAGTGATATAGCTTCAATGCAGACGATCAAACGAGTTAGCATCAAAATCCATGCGATAAACTTGATTTAGCTTCAAATCAATGCGAAGTAGATGGATTAGCTTCAAATCCATGCAACACAAATGATTTAGCTTCAGACACTTGGGATATATGTGATATAGCTTCAAATGCAGACGATCAAACGTGTTAGCTTCAAGTCCACGCGAAACAAGTGATTTAGCTTCAGACATTTGCGATATAAGTGATATAGTTTCAAATGCAGAAGAAACAAACGAGTTAGCATCTAATCCATGCGAAACTCATGATTTAGCTTCAAATCAATGCGATGTAGGAGGTTTACCTTCAAATCCATGCTTAACAAATAATTTAGCTTCAAACACTTGGGATATAAGTGATATAGCTTGAAATGCAGACGATCAATCGAGTTATCTTCAAATCCATGCCATGCACTTGATTTAGCTGAAAATCAATGCGATGTAGAAGGTTTAGCTTGAAATCCATGCGAAACAAATGATTTAGCATCAGATACTTGCGATTTAAGTGATATAGCTTCAAATGCAGGCGAAACAAACGAGTTAGCATCTAATCCATGCGAAACTCATGATTTAGCTTCAAATCAATGCGATGTAGAAGGTTTACCTTCAAATCCATGCTTAACAAATGATTTAGCTTCAAACACTTGGGATATAAGTGACATAGCTTCAAATGCAGACGATCAAACGAGTTAGTTTCATAATCCACACGATAAACTTGATTTAGCTTCAAATCATTGCGAAGTAGAAGGATTAGCTTCAAATCCGTGGAACACAAATGATTTAGCTTCAAATACTTGCGATATAAATGGTATAGCTTCAAATGCAGGCGAAACAAACGAGTTAGCTTCTAATCCATGCGAAACTCATGATTTAGCTTCAAATCAATGCGATGTAGAAGGTTTACCTTCAAATCCATGCTTAACAAATAATTTAGCTTCAAACACTTGGGATATAAGTGATATAGCTTGAAATGCAGACGATCAAACGAGTTAACTTCAAAATCCATGCGATAAACTTGATTTAGCTTCAAATCAATGCGAAGTAGATGGATTAGCTTCAAATCCATGCAACGCAAATGATTTAGCTTCAGATACTTGCGATATAAGTGATATAGCTTCAAATGCAGGCGAAGCAAACGAGCTAGCTTCTAATCCATGCGAAACTCATGATTTAGCTGCAAATCAATGCGATGTAGAAGGTTTACCTTCAAATCCATGCACAACAAATGATTTAGCTTCAGACACTTGGGATATAAGTGATATAGCTTCAAATGCAGACGATCAAACGAGTTAGCTTCAAGTCCAAGCGAAACAAGTGATTTAGATTCAGACACTTGCGATATAAGTGATATAGCTTCAAATGCAGAAGAAACAAACGAGTTATCTTCTAATCCATGCGAAACTCATGATTTAGCTTCAAATCAATGCGATGTAGAAGGTTTACCTTCAAATCCATGCTTAACAAATAATTTAGCATCAAACACTTGGGATATAAGTGATATAGCTTCAATGCAGACGATCAAACGAGTTAGCATCAAAATCCATGCGATAAACTTGATTTAGCTTCAAATCAATGCGAAGTAGATGGATTAGCTTCAAATCCATGCAACGCAAATGATTTAGCTTCAGACACTTGGGATATATGTGATATAGCTTCAAATGCAGACGATCAAACGTGTTAGCTTCAAGTCCACGCGAAACAAGTGATTTAGCTTCAGACATTTGCGATATAAGTGATATAGTTTCAAATGCAGAAGAAACAAACGAGTTAGCATCTAATCCATGCGAAACTCATGATTTAGCTTCAAATCAATGCGATGTAGGAGGTTTACCTTCAAATCCATGCTTAACAAATAATTTAGCTTCAAACACTTGGGATATAAGTGATATAGCTTGAAATGCAGACGATCAAACGAGTTATCTTCAAATCCATGCCATGCACTTGATTTAGCTGAAAATCAATGCGATGTAGAAGGTTTAGCTTGAAATCCATGCGAAACAAATGATTTAGCATCAGATACTTGCGATTTAAGTGATATAGCTTCAAATGCAGGCGAAACAAACGAGTTAGCATCTAATCCATGCGAAACTCATGATTTAGCTTCAAATCAATGCGATGTAGAAGGTTTACCTTCAAATCCATGCTTAACAAATGATTTAGCTTCAAACACTTGGGATATAAGTGACATAGCTTCAAATGCAGACGATCAAACGAGTTAGTTTCATAATCCACACGATAAACTTGATTTAGCTTCAAATCAATGCGAAGTAGAAGGATTAGCTTCAAATCCGTGGAACACAAATGATTTAGCTTCAAATACTTGCGATATAAATGGTATAGCTTCAAATGCAGGCGAAACAAACGAGTTAGCTTCTAATCCATGCGAAACTCATGATTTAGCTTCAAATCAATGCGATGTAGAAGGTTTACCTTCAAATTCATGCTTAACAAATAATTTAGCTTCAAACACTTGGGATATAAGTGATATAGCTTGAAATGCAGACGATCAAACGAGTTAACTTCAAAATCCATGCGATAAACTTGATTTAGCTTCAAAACCATGCGAAGTAGAAGGATGAGCTTCAAATCCATGCAACACAAATGATTTAGTTTCAAATACTTGCGATATAAATGATATAGCTTCAAATGCAGGCGAAACAAACGAGTTAGCTTCTAATCCATGCGAAACTCATGATTTAGCTTCAAATCAATGCGATGTAGAAGGTTTACCTTCAAATCCATGCTTAACAAATAATTTAGCTTCAAACACTTGGGATATAAGTGATATAGCTTGAAATGCAGACGATCAAACGAGTTAGCTTCAAGTCCACGCGAAACAAGTGATTTAGCTTCAGACACTTGCGATATAAGTGATATAGCTTCAAATGCAGAAGAAACAAACGAGTTATCTTCTAATCCATGCGAAACTCATGATTTAGCTTCAAATCAATGCGATGTAGAAGGTTTACCTTCAAATCCATGCTTAACAAATAATTTAGCATCAAACACTTGGGATATAAGTGATATAGCTTCAATGCAGACGATCAAACGAGTTAGCATCAAAATCCATGCGATAAACTTGATTTAGCTTCAAATCAATGCGAAGTAGATGGATTAGCTTCAAATCCATGCAACGCAAATGATTTAGCTTCAGACACTTGGGATATATGTGATATAGCTTCAAATGCAGACGATCAAACGTGTTAGCTTCAAGTCCACGCGAAACAAGTGATTTAGCTTCAGACATTTGCGATATAAGTGATATAGTTTCAAATGCAGAAGAAACAAACGAGTTAGCATCTAATCCATGCGAAACTCATGATTTAGCTTCAAATCAATGCGATGTAGGAGGTTTACCTTCAAATCCATGTTTAACAAATAATTTAGCTTCAAACACTTGGGATATAAGTGATATAGCTTGAAATGCAGACGATCAAACGAGTTATCTTCAAATCCATGCCATGCACTTGATTTAGCTGAAAATCAATGCGATGTAGAAGGTTTAGCTTGAAATCCATGCGAAACAAATGATTTAGCATCAGATACTTGCGATATAAATGGTATAGCTTCAAATGCAGGCGAAACAAACGAGTTAGCTTCTAATCCATGCGAAACTGATGATTTAGCTTCAAATCAATGCGATGTAGAAGGTTTACCTTCAAATCCATGCTTAACAAATAATTTAGCTTCAAACACTTGGGATATAAGTGATATAGCTTGAAATGCAGACGATCAAACGAGTTAACTTCAAAATCCATGCGATAAACTTGATTTAGCTTCAAAACCATGCGAAGTAGAAGGATGAGCTTCAAATCCATGCAACACAAATGATTTAGCTTCAAATACTTGCGATATAAATGATATAGCTTCAAATGCAGGCGAAACAAACGAGTTAGCTTCTAATCCATGCGAAACTCATGATTTAGCTTCAAATCAATGCGATGTAGAAGGTTTACCTTCAAATCCATGCTTAACAAATAATTTAGCTTCAAACACTTGGGATATAAGTGATATAGCTTCAAATGCAGACGATCAAACGAGTTAGCTTCAAGTCCACGCGAAACAAGTGATTTAGCTTCAGACACCTGCGATATAAGTGATATAGCTTCAAATGCAGAAGAAACAAACGAGTCATCTTCAAATCCATGCCATGCACTTGATTTAGCTGAAAATGAATGAGATGTAGAAGGTTTAGCTTCAAATCTATGCGAAACAAATGATTTAGCAGCAGATACTTGCGATATAAGTGATATAGCTTCAAATGCAGGCGAAACAAACGAGTTAGCTTCTAATCCATGCGAAACTCATGATTTAGCTTCAAATCAATGCGATGTAGAAGGTTTACCTTCAAATCCATGCTTAACAAATGATTTAGTTTCAAACACTTGGGATATAAGTGACATAGCTTCAAATGCAGACGATCAAACGAGTTAGTTTCATAATCCACACGATAAATTTGATTTAGCTTCAAATCAATGCGAAGTAGAAGGATGAGCTTCAAATCCATGCAACACAAATGATTTAGCTTCAAATACTAGCGATATAATTGATATAGCTTCAAATGCAGGCAAAACAAACGTGTTAGCTTCCGATCCATGCGAAACTCATGATTTAGCTTCAAATCAATGCGATGTAGAAGGTTTACCTTCAATTCCATGCTTAACAAATGATTTAGCTTCAAATACTTGGGATATAAATGATATAGCTTCAAATGCAGAAGAAACAAACGAGTTATCTTCAAATCCATGCCATGCACTTGATTTAGATTCAAATCAATGCGATGTGGAAGGTTCACCTTCAAATCCATGGGCAACTAATGATTTAGCTTCAAACACTTGGGATATAAGTGATATAGCTTGAAATGCAGACGATCAAAAGAGTTAGCTTCAAAATCCATGCGATAAACTTGATTTAGCTTCAAATCAATGCGAAGTAGAAGGATTAGCTTCAAATCCGTGGAACACAAATGATTTAGCTTCAAATACTTGCGATATAAATGATATAGCTTCAAATGCAGGCGAAACAAACGAGTTAGCTTCTAATCCATGCGAAACTCACGCTTTAGCTTCAAATCAATGCGATGTAGAAGGTTTACCTTCAAATCCATGCTTAACAAATAATTTAGCTTCAAACACTTGGGATATAAGTGATATAGCTTGAAATGCAGACGATCAAACGAGTTAACTTCAAAATCCATGCGATAAACTTGATTTAGCTTCAAATCCATGCGAAGTGGAAGGATGAGCTTCAAATCCATGCTACACAAATGATTTAGCTTCAAATACTTGCGATATAAATGATATAGCTTCAAATGCAAGCGAAACAAACGAGTTAGCTTCTAATCCATGCGAAACTCATGATTTAGCTTCAAATCAATGCGATGTAGAAGGTTTACCTTCAAATCCATGCTTAACAAATGATTTAGCTTCAAACACTTGGGATATAAGTGACATAGCTTCAAATGCAGACGATCAAACGAGTTAGTTTCAAATCCATGCCATGCACTTGATTTAGATTCAAATCAATGCGATGTGGAAGGTTCACCTTCAAATCCATGGGCAACAAATGATTTAGCTTCAAACAATTGGGATATAAGTGATATAGCTTGAAATGGAGACGATCAAACGAGTTAGCTTCAAAATCCATGCGATAAACTTGATTTAGCTTCAAATCAATGCGAAGTAGAAGGATTAGCTTCAAATCCGTGGAACACAAATGATTTAGCTTCAAATACTTGCGATATAAATGATATAGCTTCAAATGCAGGCGAAACAAACGAGTTAGCTTCTAATCCATGCGAAACTCATGATTTAGCTTCAAATCAATGCGATGTAGAAGGTTTACCTTCAAATCCATGCTTAACAAATAATTTAGCTTCAAACACTTGGGATATAAGTGATATAGCTTGAAATGCAGACGATCAAACGAGTTAACTTCAAAATCCATGCGATAAACTTGATTTAGCTTCAAATCCATGCGATGTAGAAGGATGAGCTTCAAATCCATGCAACACAAATGATTTAGCTTCAAATACTTGCGATATAAATGATATAGCTTCAAATGCAGGCGAAACAAACGAGTTAGCTTCTAATCCATGCGAAACTCATGATTTAGCTTCAAATCAATGCGATGTAGAAGGTTTATCTTTAAATCCATGCTTAACAAATAATTTAGCTTCAAACACTTGGGATATAAGTGATATAGCTTCAAATGCAGAAGAAACGAACGAGTTATCTTCTAATCCATGCGGAACTCATGATTTAGCTTCAAATCAATGCTATGTAGAAGGTTTACCTTCAAATCCATGCTTAACAAATAATTTAGCTTCAAACACTTGGGATATAAGTGATATAGCTTGAAATGCAGACGATCAAACGAGTTAGCTTCAAGTCCACGCGAAACAAGTGATTTAGCTTCAGACACTTGCGATATAAGTGATATAGCTTCAAATGCAGAAGAAACAAACGAGTTATCTTCAAATCCATGCCATGCACTTGATTTAGCTGAAAATGAATGACATGTAGAAGGTTTAGCTTCAAATCTATGCGAAACAAATGATTTGGCATCAGATACTTGCGATATAAGTGATATAGCTTCAAATGCAGGCGAAGCAAACGAGTTAGCTTCTAATCCATGCGAAACTCATGATTCAGCTGCAAATCAATGTGATGTAGAAGGTTTACCTTCAAATTCATGCTTAACAAATAATTTAGCTTCAAACACTTGGGATATAAGTGATATAGCTTCAAATGCGGACGATCAAACGAGTTAGCTTCAAGTTCACGCGAAACAAGTGATTTAGCTTCAGACACTTGCGATATAAGTGATATAGCTTCAAATGCAGAAGAAACAAACGAGTTATCTTCAAATCCATGCCAAGCACTTGATTTAGCTGAAAATCAATGCGATGAACAAGGTTTAGCTTCAAATCCATGCGAAACAAATGATTTAGCATCAGATACTTGCGATATAAGAGATATAGCTTCAAATGCAGGAGAAACAAACGAGTTAGCTTCTAATCCATGCGAAACTCATGATTTAGCTTCAAATCAATGCGATGTAGAAGGTTTACCTTTAAAATCATGCTTAACAAATAATTTAGCTTCAAACACTTGGGATATAAGTGATATAGCTTCAAATGCAGAAGAAACGAACGAGTTATCTTCTAATCCATGCGAAACTCATGATTTAGCTTCAAATCAATGCGATGTAGAAGGTTTACCTTCAAATCCATGCTTAACAAGTAATTTAGCTTCAAACACTTGGGATATAAGTGATATAGCTTGAAATGCAGACGATCAAACGAGTTAGCTTCAAGTCCACGAGAAACAAATGATTTAGCTTCAGACACTTGCGATATAAGTGATATAGCTTCAAATGCAGAAGAAACAAACGAGTTATCTTCTAATCCGTGCGAAACTCATGATTTAGCTTCAAATCAATGCGATGTAGAAGGTTTACCTTGAAATCCATGCTTAACAAATAATTTAGCTTCAAACACTTGGGATATAAGTGATATAGCTTGAAATGCAGACGATCAAACGAGTTAGCTTCAAGTCCACGCGAAACAAGTGATTTAGCTTCAGACACTTGCGATATAAGTGATATAGCTTCAAATGCAGAAGAAACAAACGAGTTATCTTCAAATCCATGCCATGCACTTGATTTAGCTGAAAATGAATGACATGTAGAAGGTTTAGCTTCAAATCTATGCGAAACAGATGATTTAGCATCAGATACTTGCGATATAAGTGATATAGCTTGAAATGCAGGCGAAGCAAACGAGTTAGCTTCTAATCCATGCGAAACTCATGATTTAGCTGCAAATCAATGTGATGTAGAAGGTTTACCTTCAAATTCATGCTTAACAAATAATTTAGCTTCAAACACTTGGGATATAAGTGATATAGCTTCAAATGCGGACGATCAAACGAGTTAGCTTCAAGTTCACGCGAAACAAGTGATTTAGCTTCAGACACTTGCGATATAAGTGATATAGCTCCAAATGCAGAAGAAACAAACGAGTTATCTTCAAATCCATGCCAAGCACTTGATTTAGCTGAAAATCAATGCGAAGTAGAAGGATTAGCTTCAAATCCATGCAACACAAATGATTTAGCTTCAAATACTTGCGATATAAATGATATAGCTTCAAATGCAGGCGAAACAAACGAGTTAGCTTCTAATCCATGCGAAACTCATGATTTAGCGTCAAATCAATGCGATGTAGAAGGTTTACCTTTAAATCCATGCTTAACAAATAATTTAGCTTCAAACACTTGGGATATAAGTGATATAGCTTCAAATGCAGAAGAAACGAACGAGTTATCTTCTAATCCATGCGAAACTCATGATTTAGCTTCAAATCAATGCGATGTAGAAGGTTTACCTTCAAACCCATGCTTAACAAATAATTTAGCTTCAAACACTTGGGATATAAGTGATGTAGCTTGAAATGCAGACGATCAAACGAGTTAGCTTCAAGTCCACGAGAAACAAATGATTTAGCTTCAGACACTTGCGATATAAGTGATATAGCTTCAAATGCAGAAGAAACAAACGAGTTATCTTCAAATCCATGCCAAGCACTTGATTTAGCTGAAAATCAATGCGATGTACAAGGTTTAGCTTCAAATCCATGCGAAACAAATGATTTAGCATCAGATACTTGCGATATAAGAGATATAGCTTCAAATGCAGGCGAAACAAACGAGTTAGCTTCTAATCCATGCGAAACTCATGATTTAGCTTCAAATCAATGCGATGTAGAAGGTTTACCTTCAAATCCATGCTTAACAAATAATTTAGCTTCAAACACTTGGGATATAAGTGATATAGCTTCAAATGCAGAAGAAACGAACGAGTTATCTTCTAATCCATGCGAAACTCATGATTTAGCTTCAATTCAATGCGATGTAGAAGGTTTACCTTCAAATTCATGCTTAACAAATAATTTAGCTTTAAACACTTGGGATATAAGTGATATAGCTTGAAATGCAGACGATCAAACGAGTTAGCTTCAAGTCCACGAGAAACAAATGATTTAGCTTCAGACACTTGCGATATAAGTGATATAGCTCCAAATGCAGAAGAAACAAACGAGTTATCTTCAAATCCATGCCAAGCACTTGATTTAGCTGAAAATCAATGCGATGTAGAAGGTTTAGCTTCAAATCCATGCGAAACAAATGATTTAGCATCAGATACTTGCGATATAAGAGATATAGCTTCAAATGCAGGAGAAACAAACGAGTTAGCTTATAATCCATGCGAAACTCATGATTTAGCTTCAAATCAATGCGATGTAGAAGGTTTACCTTCAAATCCATGCTTAACAAATAATTTAGCTTCAAACACTTGGGATATAAGTGATATAGCTTCAAATGCAGACGATCAAACGAGTTAGCTTCAAGTCCACGCGAAACAAGTGATTTAGCTTCAGACACCTGCGATATAAGTGATATAGCTTCAAATGCAGAAGAAACACACGAGTCATCTTCAAATCCATGCCACGCACTTGATTTAGCTGAAAATGAATGAGATGTACAAGGTTTAGCTTCAAATCTATGCGAAACAAATGATTTAGCAGCAGATACTTGCGATATAAGTGATATAGCTTCAAATGCAGGCGAAACAAACGAGTTAGCTTCTAATCCATGCGAAACTCATGATTTAGCTTCAAATCAATGTGATGTAGAAGGTTTACCTTCAAATCCATGCTCAACAAATAATTTAGCATCAAACACTTGGGATATAAGTGATATAGCTTCAAATGCAGACGATCAAACGAATGAGCTTCAAAATCCATGCGAGAAACTTGATTTAGCTTCAAATCAATGCGAAGTAGAAGGATTAGCTTCAAATCAATGCGAAGTAGAAGGATTAGCTTCAAATCAATGCGAAGTAGAAGGATTAGCTTCAAATCCGTGCAACACAAATGATGTAGCTTCAAATACTTGCGATATAAATCATATAGCTTCAAATGCAGGCGAAACAAACGAGTTAGCTTCTAATCCATGCGAAACTCATGATTTAGCTTCAAATCAATGCGATGTAGAAGGTTTACCTTCAAATCCATGCTTAACAAATGATTTAGCTTCAAATACTTGGGATATAAATGATATAGCTTCAAATGCAGAAGAAACAAACGAGTTATCTTCAAATCCATGCCATGCACTTGATTTAGATTCAAATCAATGCGATGTGGAAGGTTCACCTTCAAATCCATGGGCAACAAATGATTTAGCTTCAAACACTTGGGATATAAGTGATATAGCTTGAAATGCAGACGATCAAACGAGTTAGCTTCAAGTCCACGAGAAACAAATGATTTAGCTTCAGACACTTGCGATATAAGTGATATAGCTTCAAATGCAGAAGAAACAAACGAGTTATCTTCTAATCCGTGCGAAACTCATGATTTAGCTTCAAATCAATGCGATGTAGAAGGTTTACCTTGAAATCCATGCTTAACAAATAATTTAGCTTCAAACACTTGGGATATAAGTGATATAGCTTGAAATGCAGACGATCAAACGAGTTAGCTTCAAGTCCACGCGAAACAAGTGATTTAGCTTCAGACACTTGCGATATAAGTGATATAGCTTCAAATGCAGAAGAAACAAACGAGTTATCTTCAAATCCATGCCATGCACTTGATTTAGCTGAAAATGAATGACATGTAGAAGGTTTAGCTTCAAATCTATGCAACACAAATGATTTAGCTTCAAATACTTGCGATATAAATGATATAGCTTCAAATGCAGGCGAAACAAACGAGTTAGCTTCTAATCCATGCGAAACTCATGATTTAGCTTCAAATCAATGCGATGTAGAAGGTTTACCTTTAAATCCATGCTTAACAAATAATTTAGCTTCAAACACTTGGGATATAAGTGATATAGCTTCAAATGCAGAAGAAACGAACGAGTTATCTTCTAATCCATGCGAAACTCATGATTTAGCTTCAAATCAATGCGATGTAGAAGGTTTACCTTCAAACCCATGCTTAACAAATAATTTAGCTTCAAACACTTGGGATATAAGTGATATAGCTTGAAATGCAGACGATCAAACGAGTTAGCTTCAAGTCCACGAGAAACAAATTATTTAGCTTCAGACACTTGCGATATAAGTGATATAGCTTCAAATGCAGAAGAAACAAACGAGTTATCTTCAAATCCATGCCAAGCTCTTGATTTAGCTGAAAATCAATGCGATGTACAAGGTTTAGCTTCAAATCCATGCGAAACAAATGATTTAGCATCAGATACTTGCGATATAAGAGATATAGCTTCAAATGCAGGCGAAACAAACGAGTTAGCTTCTAATCCATGCGAAACTCATGATTTAGCTTCAAATCAATGCGATGTAGAAGGTTTACCTTCAAATCCATGCTTAACAAATGATTTAGCTTCAAATACTTGGGATATAAATGATATAGCTTCAAATGCAGAAGAAACAAACGAGTTATCTTCAAATCCATGCCATGCACTTGATTTAGATTCAAATCAATGCGATGTGGAAGGTTCACCTTCAAATCCATGGGCAACAAATGATATAGCTTCAAACACTTGGGATATAAGTGATATAGCTTGAAATGCAGACGATCAAACGAGTTAGCTTCAAAATCCATGCGATAAACTTGATTTAGCTTCAAATCAATGCGAAGTAGAAGGATTAGCTTCAAATCCGTGGAACACAAATGATTTAGCTTCAAATACTTGCGATATAAATGATATAGCTTCAAATGCAGGCGAAACAAACGAGTTAGCTTCTAATCCATGCGAAACTCATGATTTAGTTTCAAATCAATGCGATGTAGAAGGTTTACCTTCAAATCCATGCTTAACAAATAATTTAGCTTCAAACACTTGGGATATAAGTGATATAGCTTCAAATGAAGACGATCAAACGAGTTAGCTTCAAGTCCACGCGAAACAAGTGATTTAGCTTCAGACACCTGCGATATAAGTGAAATAGCTTCAAATGCAGAAGAAACAAACGAGTTATCTTCAAATCCATGCCATGCACTTGATTTAGCTGAAAATGAATGAGATGTAGAAGGTTTAGCTTCAAATCTATGCGAAACAAATGATTTAGCAGCAGATACTTGCGATATAAGTGATATAGCTTCAAATGCAGAAGAAACGAACGAGTTATCTTCTAATCCATGCGAAACTCATGATTTAGCTTCAAATCAATGCGATGTAGAAGGTTTACCTTCAAATCCATGCTTAAAAAATAATTTAGCTTCAAACACTTGGGATATAAGTGATATAGCTTGAAATGCAGACGATCAAACGAGTTAGCTTCAAGTCCACGAGAAACAAATGATTTAGCTTCAGACACTTGCGATATAAGTGATATAGCTTCAAATGCAGGAGAAACAAACGAGTTATCTTCTAATCCGTGCGAAACTCATGATTTAGCTTCAAATCAATGCGATGTAGAAGGTTTACCTTGAAATCCATGCTTAACAAATAATTTAGTTTCAAACACTTGGGATATAAGTGATATAGCTTGAAATGCAGACGATCAAACGAGTTAGCTTCAAGTCCACGCGAAACAAGTGATTTAGCTTCAGACACTTGCGATATAAGTCATATAGCTTCAAATGCAGAAGAAACAAACGAGTTATCTTCAAATCCATGCCATGCACTTGATTTAGCTGAAAATGAATGACATGTAGAAGGTTTAGCTTCAAATCTATGCGAAACAAATGATTTAGCATCAGATACTTGCGATATAAGTGATATAGCTTCAAATGCAGAAGAAACGAACGAGTTATCTTCTAATCCATGCGAAACTCATGATTTAGCTTCAAATCAATGCGATGTAGAAGGTTTACCTTCAAATCCATGCTTAACAAATAATTTAGCTTCAAACACTTGGGATATAAGTGATATAGCTTGAAATGCAGACGATCAAACGAGTTAGCTTCAAGTCCACGAGAAACAAATGATTTAGCTTCAGACACTTGCGATATAAGTGATATAGCTTCAAATGCAGAAGAAACAAACGAGTTATCTTCTAATCCGTGCGAAACTCATGATTTAGCTTCAAATCAATGCGATGTAGAAGGTTTACCTTGAAATCCATGCTTAACAAATAATTTAGCTTCAAACACTTGGGATATAAGTGATATAGCTTGAAATGCAGACGGTCAAACGAGTTAGCTTCAAGTCCACGCGAAACAAGTGATTTAGCTTCAGACACTTGCGATATAAGTGATATAGCTTCAAATGCAGAAGAAACAAACGAATTATCTTCAAATCCATGCCATGCACTTGATTTAGCTGAAAATGAGTGACATGTAGAAGGTTTAGCTTCAAATCTATGCGAAACAAATGATTTAGCATCAGATACTTGCGATATAAGAGATATAGCTTCAAATGCAGGAGAAACAAACGAGTTAGCTTATAATCCATGCGAAACTCATGATTTAGCTTCAAATCAATGCGATGTAGAAGGTTTACCTTCAAATCCATGCTTAACAAATAATTTAGCTTCAAACTCTTGGGATATAAGTGATATAGCTTCAAATGCAGACGATCAAACGAGTTAGCTTCAAGTCCACGAGAAACAAATGATTTAGCTTCAGACACTTGCGATATAAGTAATATAGCTTCAAATGCAGAAGAAACAAACGAGTTATCTTCTAATCCGTGCGAAACTCATGATTTAGCTTCAAATCAATGCGATGTAGAAGGTTTACCTTGAAATCCATGCTTAACAAATAATTTAGCTTCAAACACTTGGGATATAAGTGATATAGCTTGAAATGCAGACGATCAAACGAGTTAGCTTCAAGTCCACGCGAAACAAGTGATTTAGCTTCAGACACTTGTGATATAAGTGATATAGCTCCAAATGCAGAAGAAACAAACGAGTTATCTTCAAATCCATGCCAAGCACTTGATTTAGCTGAAAATGAATGCGATGTAGAAGGTTTAGCTTCAAATCCATGCGAAACAAATGATTTAGCATCAGATACTTGCGATATAAGAGATATAGCTTCAAATGCAGGAGAAACAAACGAGTTAGCTTATAATCCATGCGAAACTCATGATTTAGCTTCAAATCAATGCGATGTAGAAGGTTTACCTTCAAATCCATGCTTAACAAAAAATTTACCTTCAAACACTTGGGATATAAGTGATATAGCTTCAAATGCAGACGATCAAACGAGTTAGCTTCAAGTCCACGCGAAACAATTGATTTAGCTTCAGACACCTGCGATATAAGTGATATAGCTTCAAATGCAGAAGAAACAAACGAGTCATCTTCAAATCCATGCCATGCACTTGATTTAGCTGAAAATGAATGAGATGTAGAAGGTTTAGCTTCAAATCTATGCGAAACAAATGATTTAGCAGCAGATACTTGCGATATAAGTGATATAGCTTCAAATGCAGGCGAAACAAACGAGTTAGCTTCTAATCCATGCGAAACTCATGATTTAGCTTCAAATCAATGTGATGTAGAAGGTTTACCTTCAAATCCATGATCAACAAATAATTTAGCATCAAACACTTGGGATATAAGTGGTATAGCTTCAAATGCAGACGATCAAACGAATTAGCTTCAAAATCCATGCGAGAAACTTGATTTAGCTTCAAATCAATGCGAAGTAGAAGGATTAGCTTCAAATCAATGCGAAGTAGGAGGATTAGCTTCAAATCCGTGCAACACAAATGATGTAGCTTCAAATACTTGCGATATAAATCATATAGCTTCAAATGCAGGCGAAACAAACGAGTTAGCTTCTAATCCATGCGAAACTCATGATTTAGCTTCAAATCAATGCGATGTAGAAGGTTTACCTTGAAATCCATGCTTAACAAATAATTTAGCTTCAAACACTTGGGATATAAGTGATATAGCTTGAAATGCAGACGATCAAACGAGTTAGCTTCAAGTCCACGCGAAACAAGTGATTTAGCTTCAGACACTTGCGATATAAGTGATATAGCTTCAAATGCAGAAGAAACAAACGAGTTATCTTCAAATCCATGCCATGCACTTGATTTAGCTGAAAATGAATGAGATGTAGAAGGTTTAGCTTCAAATCTATGCGAAACAAATGATTTAGCAGCAGATACTTGCGATATAAGTGATATAGCTTCAAATGCAGGCGAAACAATCGAGTTAGCTTCTAATCCATGCGAAACTCATGATTTAGCTTCAAATCAATGTGATGTAGAAGGTTTACCTTCAAATCCATGATCAACAAATAATTTAGCATCAAACACTTGGGATATAAGTGATATAGCTTCAAATGCAGACGATCAAACGAATTAGCTTCAAAATCCATGCGAGAAACTTGATTTAGCTTCAAATCAATGCGAAGTAGAAGGATTAGCTTCAAATCAATGCGAAGTAGAAGGATTAGCTTCAAATCAATGCGAAGTAGAAGGATTAGCTTCAAATCCGTGCAACACAAATGATGTAGCTTCAAATACTTGCGATATAAATCATATAGCTTCAAATGCAGGCGAAACAAACGAGTTAGCTTCTAATCCATGCGAAACTCATGATTTAGCTTCAAATCAATGCGATGTAGAAGGTTTACCTTCAAATCCATGCTTAACAAATGATTTAGCTTCAAACACTTGGGATATAAGTGACATAGCTTCAAATGCAGACGATCAAACGAGTTAGTTTCATAATCCACACGATAAATTTGATTTAGCTTCAAATCAATGCGAAGTAGAAGGATGAGCTTCAAATCCATGCAACACAAATGATTTAGCTGCAAATACTAGCGATATAAATGATATAGCTTCAAATGCAGGCAAAACAAACGTGTTAGCTTCCAATCCATGCGAAACTCATGATTTAGCTTCAAATCAATGCGATGTAGAAGGTTTACCTTCAAATCCATGCTTAACAAATGATTTAGCTTCAAATACTTGGGATATAAATGATATAGCTTCAAATGCAGAAGAAACAAACGAGTTATCTTCAAATCCATGCCATGCACTTGATTTAGATTCAAATCAATGCGATGTGGAAGGTTCACCTTCAAATCCATGGGCAACAAATGATTTAGCTTCAAACACTTGGGATATAAGTGATATAGCTTGAAATGCAGACGATCAAACGAGTTAGCTTCAAAATCCATGCGATAAACTTGATTTAGCTTCAAATCAATGCGAAGTAGAAGGATTAGCTTCAAATCCGTGGAACACAAATGATTTAGCTTCAAATACTTGCGATATAAATGATATAGCTTCAAATGCAGGCGAAACAAACGAGTTAGCTTCTAATCCATGCGAAACTCATGATTTAGCTTCAAATCAATGCGATGTAGAAGGTTTACCTTCAAATCCATGCTTAACAAATAATTTAGCTTCAAACACTTGGGATATAAGTGATATAGCTTCAAATGCAGACGATCAAACGAGTTAGCTTCAAGTCCACGCGAAACAAGTGATTTAGCTTCAGACACCTGCGATATAAGTGATATAGCTTCAAATGCAGAAGAAACAAACGAGTCATCTTCAAATCCATGCCATGCACTTGATTTAGCTGAAAATGAATGAGATGTAGAAGGTTTAGCTTCAAATCTATGCGAAACAAATGATTTAGCAGCAGATACTTGCGATATAAGAGATATAGCTTCAAATGCAGGAGAAACAAACGAGTTAGCTTATAATCCATGCGAAACTCATGATTTAGCTTCAAATCAATGCGATGTAGAAGGTTTACCTTCAAATCCATGCTTAACAAATAATTTAGCTTCAAACACTTGGGATATAAGTGATATAGCTTGATATGCAGACGATCAAACGAGTTAGCTTCAAGTCCACGAGAAACAAATGATTTAGCTTCAGACACTTGCGATATAAGTGATATAGCTTCAAATGCAGGAGAAACAAACGAGTTATCTTCTAATCCGTGCGAAACTCATGATTTAGCTTCAAATCAATGCGATGTAGAAGGTTTACCTTGAAATCCATGCTTAACAAATAATTTAGCTTCAAACACTTGGGATATAAGTGATATAGCTTGAAATGCAGACGATCAAACGAGTTAGCTTCAAGTCCACGCGAAACAAGTGATTTAGCTTCAGACACTTGCGATATAAGTGATATAGCTTCAAATGCAGAAGAAACAAACGAGTTATCTTCAAATCCATGCCATGCACTTGATTTAGCTGAAAATGAATGACATGTAGAAGGTTTAGCTTCAAATCTATGCGAAACAAATGATTTAGCATCAGATACTTGCGATATAAGTGATATAGCTTCAAATGCAGAAGAAACGAACGAGTTATCTTCTAATCCATGCGAAACTCATGATTTAGCTTCAAATCAATGCGATGTAGAAGGTTTACCTTCAAATCCATGCTTAACAAATAATTTAGCTTCAAACACTTGGGATATAAGTGATATAGCTTGAAATGCAGACGATCAAACGAGTTAGCTTCAAGTCCACGAGAAACAAATGATTTAGCTTCAGACACTTGCGATATAAGTGATATAGCTTCAAATGCAGAAGAAACAAACGAGTTATCTTCTAATCCGTGCGAAACTCATGATTTAGCTTCAAATCAATGCGATGTAGAAGGTTTACCTTGAAATCCATGCTTAACAAATAATTTAGCTTCAAACACTTGGGATATAAGTGATATAGCTTGAAATGCAGACGATCAAACGAGTTAGCTTCAAGTCCACGCGAAACAAGTGATTTAGCTTCAGACACTTGCGATATAAGTGATATAGCTTCAAATGCAGAAGAAACAAACGAGTTATCTTCAAATCCATGCCATGCACTTGATTTAGCTGAAAATGAGTGACATGTAGAAGGTTTAGCTTCAAATCTATGCGAAACAAATGATTTAGCATCAGATACTTGCGATATAAGAGATATAGCTTCAAATGCAGGAGAAACAAACGAGTTAGCTTATAATCCATGCGAAACTCATGATTTAGCTTCAAATCAATGCGATGTAGAAGGTTTACCTTCAAATCCATGCTTAACAAATAATTTAGCTTCAAACACTTGGGATATAAGTGATATAGCTTCAAATGCAGACGATCAAACGAGTTAGCTTCAAGTCCACGAGAAACAAATGATTTAGCTTCAGACACTTGCGATATAAGTAATATAGCTTCAAATGCAGAAGAAACAAACGAGTTATCTTCTAATCCGTGCGAAACTCATGATTTAGCTTCAAATCAATGCGATGTAGAAGATTTACCTTGAAATCCATGCTTAACAAATAATTTAGCTTCAAACACTTGGGATATAAGTGATATAGCTTGAAATGCAGACGATCAAACGAGTTAGCTTCAAGTCCACGCGAAACAAGTGATTTAGCTTCAGACACTTGTGATATAAGTGATATAGCTCCAAATGCAGAAGAAACAAACGAGTTATCTTCAAATCCATGCCAAGCACTTGATTTAGCTGAAAATCAATGCGATGTAGAAAGTTTAGCTTCAAATCCATGCGAAACAAATGATTTAGCATCAGATACTTGCGATATAAGAGATATAGCTTCAAATGCAGGAGAAACAAACGAGTTAGCTTCTAATCCATGCGAAACTCATGATTTAGCTTCAAATCAATGCGATGTAGAAGGTTTACCTTCAAATCCATGCTTAACAAATGATTTAGCTTCAAACACTTGGGATATAAGTGACATAGCTTCAAATGCAGACGATCAAACGAGTTAGTTTCATAATCCACACGATAAATTTGATTTAGCTTCAAATCAATGCGAAGTAGAAGGATGAGCTTCAAATCCATGCAACACAAATGATTTAGCTGCAAATACTAGCGATATAAATGATATAGCTTCAAATGCAGGCAAAACAAACGTGTTAGCTTCCAATCCATGCGAAACTCATGATTTAGCTTCAAATCAATGCGATGTAGAAGGTTTACCTTCAAATCCATGCTTAACAAATGATTTAGCTTCAAATACTTGGGATATAAATGATATAGCTTCAAATGCAGAAGAAACAAACGAGTTATCTTCAAATCCATGCCATGCACTTGATTTAGATTCAAATCAATGCGATGTGGAAGGTTCACCTTCAAATCCATGGGCAACAAATGATTTAGCTTCAAACACTTGGGATATAAGTGATATAGCTTGAAATGCAGACGATCAAACGAGTTAGCTTCAAAATCCATGCGATAAACTTGATTTAGCTTCAAATCAATGCGAAGTAGAAGGATTAGCTTCAAATCCGTGGAACACAAATGATTTAGCTTCAAATACTTGCGATATAAATGATATAGCTTCAAATGCAGGCGAAACAAACGAGTTAGCTTCTAATCCATGCGAAACTCATGATTTAGCTTCAAATCAATGCGATGTAGAAGGTTTACCTTCAAATCCATGCTTAACAAATAATTTAGCTTCAAACACTTGGGATATAAGTGATATAGCTTCAAATGCAGACGATCAAACGAGTTAGCTTCAAGTCCACGCGAAACAAGTGATTTAGCTTCAGACACCTGCGATATAAGTGATATAGCTTCAAATGCAGAAGAAACAAACGAGTCATCTTCAAATCCATGCCATGCACTTGATTTAGCTGAAAATGAATGAGATGTAGAAGGTTTAGCTTCAAATCTATGCGAAACAAATGATTTAGCAGCAGATACTTGCGATATAAGAGATATAGCTTCAAATGCAGGAGAAACAAACGAGTTAGCTTATAATCCATGCGAAACTCATGATTTAGCTTCAAATCAATGCGATGTAGAAGGTTTACCTTCAAATCCATGCTTAACAAATAATTTAGCTTCAATCACTTGGGATATAAGTGATATAGCTTGATATGCAGACGATCAAACGAGTTAGCTTCAAGTCCACGAGAAACAAATGATTTAGCTTCAGACACTTGCGATATAAGTGATATAGCTTCAAATGCAGGAGAAACAAACGAGTTATCTTCTAATCCGTGCGAAACTCATGATTTAGCTTCAAATCAATGCGATGTAGAAGGTTTACCTTGAAATCCATGCTTAACAAATAATTTAGCTTCAAACACTTGGGATATAAGTGATATAGCTTGAAATGCAGACGATCAAACGAGTTAGCTTCAAGTCCACGCGAAACAAGTGATTTAGCTTCAGACACTTGCGATATAAGTGATATAGCTTCAAATGCAGAAGAAACAAACGAGTTATCTTCAAATCCATGCCATGCACTTGATTTAGCTGAAAATGAATGACATGTAGAAGGTTTAGCTTCAAATCTATGCGAAACAAATGATTTAGCATCAGATACTTGCGATATAAGTGATATAGCTTCAAATGCAGAAGAAACGAACGAGTTATCTTCTAATCCATGCGAAACTCATGATTTAGCTTCAAATCAATGCGATGTAGAAGGTTTACCTTCAAATCCATGCTTAACAAATAATTTAGCTTCAAACACTTGGGATATAAGTGATATAGCTTGAAATGCAGACGATCAAACGAGTTAGCTTCAAGTCCACGAGAAACAAATGATTTAGCTTCAGACACTTGCGATATAAGTGATATAGCTTCAAATGCAGAAGAAACAAACGAGTTATCTTCTAATCCGTGCGAAACTCATGATTTAGCTTCAAATCAATGCGATGTAGAAGGTTTACCTTGAAATCCATGCTTAACAAATAATTTAGCTTCAAACACTTGGGATATAAGTGATATAGCTTGAAATGCAGACGATCAAACGAGTTAGCTTCAAGTCCACGCGAAACAAGTGATTTAGCTTCAGACACTTGCGATATAAGTGATATAGCTTCAAATGCAGAAGAAACAAACGAGTTATCTTCAAATCCATGCCATGCACTTGATTTAGCTGAAAATGAGTGACATGTAGAAGGTTTAGCTTCAAATCTATGCGAAACAAATGATTTAGCATCAGATACTTGCGATATAAGAGATATAGCTTCAAATGCAGGAGAAACAAACGAGTTAGCTTATAATCCATGCGAAACTCATGATTTAGCTTCAAATCAATGCGATGTAGAAGGTTTACCTTCAAATCCATGCTTAACAAATAATTTAGCTTCAAACACTTGGGATATAAGTGATATAGCTTCAAATGCAGACGATCAAACGAGTTAGCTTCAAGTCCACGAGAAACAAATGATTTAGCTTCAGACACTTGCGATATAAGTAATATAGCTTCAAATGCAGAAGAAACAAACGAGTTATCTTCTAATCCGTGCGAAACTCATGATTTAGCTTCAAATCAATGCGATGTAGAAGGTTTACCTTCAAATCCATGCTTAACAAATGATTTAGCTTCAAACACTTGGGATATAAGTGACATAGCTTCAAATGCAGACGATCAAACGAGTTAGTTTCATAATCCACACGATAAATTTGATTTAGCTTCAAATCAATGCGAAGTAGAAGGATGAGCTTCAAATCCATGCAACACAAATGATTTAGCTGCAAATACTAGCGATATAAATGATATAGCTTCAAATGCAGGCAAAACAAACGTGTTAGCTTCCAATCCATGCGAAACTCATGATTTAGCTTCAAATCAATGCGATGTAGAAGGTTTACCTTCAAATCCATGCTTAACAAATGATTTAGCTTCAAATACTTGGGATATAAATGATATAGCTTCAAATGCAGAAGAAACAAACGAGTTATCTTCAAATCCATGCCATGCACTTGATTTAGATTCAAATCAATGCGATGTGGAAGGTTCACCTTCAAATCCATGGGCAACAAATGATTTAGCTTCAAACACTTGGGATATAAGTGATATAGCTTGAAATGCAGACGATCAAACGAGTTAGCTTCAAAATCCATGCGATAAACTTGATTTAGCTTCAAATCAATGCGAAGTAGAAGGATTAGCTTCAAATCCGTGGAACACAAATGATTTAGCTTCAAATACTTGCGATATAAATGATATAGCTTCAAATGCAGGCGAAACAAACGAGTTAGCTTCTAATCCATGCGAAACTCATGATTTAGCTTCAAATCAATGCGATGTAGAAGGTTTACCTTCAAATCCATGCTTAACAAATAATTTAGCTTCAAACACTTGGGATATAAGTGATATAGCTTGAAATGCAGACGATCAAACGAGTTAGCTTCAAGTCCACGAGAAACAAGTGATTTAGCTTCAGACACTTGCGATATAAGTGATATAGCTTCAAATGCAGAAGAAACAAACGAGTTATCTTCAAATCCATGCCATGCACTTGATTTAGCTGAAAATGAATGACATGTAGAAGGTTTAGCTTCAAATCTATGCGAAACAAATGATTTAGCATCAGATACTTGCGATATAAGTGATATAGCTTCAAATGCAGAAGAAACGAACGAGTTATCTTCTAATCCATGCGAAACTCATGATTTAGCTTCAAATCAATGCGATGTAGAAGGTTTACCTTCAAATCCATGCTTAACAAATAATTTAGCTTCAAACACTTGGGATATAAGTGATATAGCTTGAAATGCAGACGATCAAACGAGTTAGCTTCAAGTCCACGAGAAACAAATGATTTAGCTTCAGACACTTGCGATATAAGTGATATAGCTTCAAATGCAGAAGAAACAAACGAGTTATCTTCTAATCCGTGCGAAACTCATGATTTAGCTTCAAATCAATGCGATGTAGAAGGTTTACCTTGAAATCCATGCTTAACAAATAATTTAGCTTCAAACACTTGGGATATAAGTGATATAGCTTGAAATGCAGACGATCAAACGAGTTAGCTTCAAGTCCACGCGAAACAAGTGATTTAGCTTCAGACACTTGCGATATAAGTGATATAGCTTCAAATGCAGAAGAAACAAACGAGTTATCTTCAAATCCATGCCATGCACTTGATTTAGCTGAAAATGAGTGACATGTAGAAGGTTTAGCTTCAAATCTATGCGAAACAAATGATTTAGCATCAGATACTTGCGATATAAGAGATATAGCTTCAAATGCAGGAGAAACAAACGAGTTAGCTTATAATCCATGCGAAACTCATGATTTAGCTTCAAATCAATGCGATGTAGAAGGTTTACCTTCAAATCCATGCTTAACAAATAATTTAGCTTCAAACACTTGGGATATAAGTGATATAGCTTCAAATGCAGACGATCAAACGAGTTAGCTTCAAGTCCACGAGAAACAAATGATTTAGCTTCAGACACTTGCGATATAAGTAATATAGCTTCAAATGCAGAAGAAACAAACGAGTTATCTTCTAATCCGTGCGAAACTCATGATTTAGCTTCAAATCAATGCGATGTAGAAGGTTTACCTTCAAATCCATGCTTAACAAATGATTTAGCTTCAAACACTTGGGATATAAGTGACATAGCTTCAAATGCAGACGATCAAACGAGTTAGTTTCATAATCCACACGATAAATTTGATTTAGCTTCAAATCAATGCGAAGTAGAAGGATGAGCTTCAAATCCATGCAACACAAATGATTTAGCTGCAAATACTAGCGATATAAATGATATAGCTTCAAATGCAGGCAAAACAAACGTGTTAGCTTCCAATCCATGCGAAACTCATGATTTAGCTTCAAATCAATGCGATGTAGAAGGTTTACCTTCAAATCCATGCTTAACAAATGATTTAGCTTCAAATACTTGGGATATAAATGATATAGCTTCAAATGCAGAAGAAACAAACGAGTTATCTTCAAATCCATGCCATGCACTTGATTTAGATTCAAATCAATGCGATGTGGAAGGTTCACCTTCAAATCCATGGGCAACAAATGATTTAGCTTCAAACACTTGGGATATAAGTGATATAGCTTGAAATGCAGACGATCAAACGAGTTAGCTTCAAAATCCATGCGATAAACTTGATTTAGCTTCAAATCAATGCGAAGTAGAAGGATTAGCTTCAAATCCGTGGAACACAAATGATTTAGCTTCAAATACTTGCGATATAAATGATATAGCTTCAAATGCAGGCGAAACAAACGAGTTAGCTTCTAATCCATGCGAAACTCATGATTTAGCTTCAAATCAATGCGATGTAGAAGGTTTACCTTCAAATCCATGCTTAACAAATAATTTAGCTTCAAACACTTGGGATATAAGTGATATAGCTTCAAATGCAGACGATCAAACGAGTTAGCTTCAAGTCCACGCGAAACAAGTGATTTAGCTTCAGACACCTGCGATATAAGTGATATAGCTTCAAATGCAGAAGAAACAAACGAGTCATCTTCAAATCCATGCCATGCACTTGATTTAGCTGAAAATGAATGAGATGTAGAAGGTTTAGCTTCAAATCTATGCGAAACAAATGATTTAGCAGCAGATACTTGCGATATAAGAGATATAGCTTCAAATGCAGGAGAAACAAACGAGTTAGCTTATAATCCATGCGAAACTCATGATTTAGCTTCAAATCAATGCGATGTAGAAGGTTTACCTTCAAATCCATGCTTAACAAATAATTTAGCTTCAAACACTTGGGATATAAGTGATATAGCTTGATATGCAGACGATCAAACGAGTTAGCTTCAAGTCCACGAGAAACAAATGATTTAGCTTCAGACACTTGCGATATAAGTGATATAGCTTCAAATGCAGGAGAAACAAACGAGTTATCTTCTAATCCGTGCGAAACTCATGATTTAGCTTCAAATCAATGCGATGTAGAAGGTTTACCTTGAAATCCATGCTCAACAAATAATTTAGCTTCAAACACTTGGGATATAAGTGATATAGCTTGAAATGCAGACGATCAAACGAGTTAGCTTCAAGTCCACGCGAAACAAGTGATTTAGCTTCAGACACTTGCGATATAAGTGATATAGCTTCAAATGCAGAAGAAACAAACGAGTTATCTTCAAATCCATGCCATGCACTTGATTTAGCTGAAAATGAATGACATGTAGAAGGTTTAGCTTCAAATCTATGCGAAACAAATGATTTAGCATCAGATACTTGCGATATAAGTGATATAGCTTCAAATGCAGAAGAAACGAACGTGTTATCTTCTAATCCATGCGAAACTCATGATTTAGCTTCAAATCAATGCGATGTAGAAGGTTTACCTTCAAATCCATGCTTAACAAATAATTTAGCTTCAAACACTTGGGATATAAGTGATATAGCTTGAAATGCAGCCGATCAAACGAGTTAGCTTCAAGTCCACGAGAAACAAATGATTTAGCTTCAGACACTTGCGATATAAGTGATATAGCTTCAAATGCAGGAGAAACAAACGAGTTATCTTCTAATCCGTGCGAAACTCATGATTTAGCTTCAAATCAATGCGATGTAGAAGGTTTACCTTGAAATCCATGCTTAACAAATAATTTAGCTTCAAACACTTGGGATATAAGTGATATAGCTTGAAATGCAGACGATCAAACGAGTTAGCTTCAAGTCCACGCGAAACAAGTGATTTAGCTTCAGACACTTGCGATATAAGTGATATAGCTTCAAATGCAGAAGAAACAAACGAGTTATCTTCAAATCCATGCCATGCACTTGATTTAGCTGAAAATGAATGACATGTAGAAGGTTTAGCTTCAAATCTATGCGAAACAAATGATTTAGCATCAGATACTTGCGATATAAGTGATATAGCTTCAAATGCAGAAGAAACGAACGAGTTATCTTCTAATCCCTGCGAAACTCATGATTTAGCTTCAAATCAATGCGATGTAGAAGGTTTACCTTCAAATCCATGCTTAACAAATAATTTAGCTTCAAACACTTGGGATATAAGTGATATAGCTTGAAATGCAGACGATCAAACGAGTTAGCTTCAAGTCCACGAGAAACAAATGATTTAGCTTCAGACACTTGCGATATAAGTGATATAGCTTCAAATGCAGAAGAAACAAACGAGTTATCTTCTAATCCGTGCGAAACTCATGATTTAGCTTCAAATCAATGCGATGTAGAAGGTTTACCTTGAAATCCATGCTTAACAAATAATTTAGCTTCAAACACTTGGGATATAAGTGATATAGCTTGAAATGCAGACGATCAAACGAGTTAGCTTCAAGTCCACGCGAAACAAGTGATTTAGCTTCAGACACTTGCGATATAAGTGATATAGCTTCAAATGCAGAAGAAACAAACGAGTTATCTTCAAATCCATGCCATGCACTTGATTTAGCTGAAAATGAGTGACATGTAGAAGGTTTAGCTTCAAATCTATGCGAAACTAATGATTTAGCATCAGATACTTGCGATATAAGAGATATAGCTTCAAATGCAGGAGAAACAAACGAGTTAGCTTATAATCCATGCGAAACTCATGATTTAGCTTCAAATCAATGCGATGTAGAAGGTTTACCTTCAAATCCATGCTTAACAAATAATTTAGCTTCAAACACTTGGGATATAAGTGATATAGCTTCAAATGCAGACGATCAAACGAGTTAGCTTCAAGTCCACGAGAAACAAATGATTTAGCTTCAGACACTTGCGATATAAGTAATATAGCTTCAAATGCAGAAGAAACAGACGAGTTATCTTCTAATCCGTGCGAAACTCATGATTTAGCTTCAAATCAATGCGATGTAGAAGGTTTACCTTGAAATCCATGCTTAACAAATAATTTAGCTTCAAACACTTGGGATATAAGTGATATAGCTTGAAATGCAGACGATCAAACGAGTTAGCTTCAAGTCCACGCGAAACAAGTGATTTAGCTTCAGACACTTGTGATATAAGTGATATAGCTCCAAATGCAGAAGAAACAAACGAGTTATCTTCAAATCCATGCCAAGCACTTGATTTAGCTGAAAATCAATGCGATGTAGAAGGTTTAGCTTCAAATCCATGCGAAACAAATGATTTAGCATCAGATACTTGCGATATAAGAGATATAGCTTCAAATGCAGGCGAAACAAACGAGTTAGCTTCTAATCCATGCGAAACTCATGATTTAGCTTCAAATCAATGTGATGTAGAAGGTTTACCTTCAAATCCATGATCAACAAATAATTTAGCATCAAACACTTGGGATATAAGTGATATAGCTTCAAATGCAGACGATCAAACGAATTAGCTTCAAAATCCATGCGAGAAACTTGATTTAGCTTCAAATCAATGCGAAGTAGAAGGATTAGCTTCAAATCAATGCGAAGTAGAAGGATTAGCTTCAAATCAATGCGAAGTAGGAGGATTAGCTTCAAATCCGTGCAACACAAATGATGTAGCTTCAAATACTTGCGATATAAATCATATAGCTTCAAATGCAGGCGAAACAAACGAGTTAGCTTCTAATCCATGCGAAACTCATGATTTAGCTTCAAATCAATGCGATGTAGAAGGTTTACCTGAAATCCATGCTTAACAAATAATTTAGCTTCAAACACTTGGGATATAAGTGATATAGCTTGAAATGCAGACGATCAAACGAGTTAGCTTCAAGTCCACGCGAAACAAGTGATTTAGCTTCAGACACTTGCGATATAAGTGATATAGCTTCAAATGCAGGAGAAACAAACGAGTTATCTTCTAATCCGTGCGAAACTCATGATTTAGCTTCAAATCAATGCGATGTAGAAGGTTTACCTTGAAATCCATGCTCAACAAATAATTTAGCTTCAAACACTTGGGATATAAGTGATATAGCTTGAAATGCAGACGATCAAACGAGTTAGCTTCAAGTCCACGCGAAACAAGTGATTTAGCTTCAGACACTTGCGATATAAGTGATATAGCTTCAAATGCAGAAGAAACAAACGAGTTATCTTCAAATCCATGCCATGCACTTGATTTAGCTGAAAATGAATGACATGTAGAAGGTTTAGCTTCAAATCTATGCGAAACAAATGATTTAGCATCAGATACTTGCGATATAAGTGATATAGCTTCAAATGCAGAAGAAACGAACGTGTTATCTTCTAATCCATGCGAAACTCATGATTTAGCTTCAAATCAATGCGATGTAGAAGGTTTACCTTCAAATCCATGCTTAACAAATAATTTAGCTTCAAACACTTGGGATATAAGTGATATAGCTTGAAATGCAGCCGATCAAACGAGTTAGCTTCAAGTCCACGAGAAACAAATGATTTAGCTTCAGACACTTGCGATATAAGTGATATAGCTTCAAATGCAGGAGAAACAAACGAGTTATCTTCTAATCCGTGCGAAACTCATGATTTAGCTTCAAATCAATGCGATGTAGAAGGTTTACCTTGAAATCCATGCTTAACAAATAATTTAGCTTCAAACACTTGGGATATAAGTGATATAGCTTGAAATGCAGACGATCAAACGAGTTAGCTTCAAGTCCACGCGAAACAAGTGATTTAGCTTCAGACACTTGCGATATAAGTGATATAGCTTCAAATGCAGAAGAAACAAACGAGTTATCTTCAAATCCATGCCATGCACTTGATTTAGCTGAAAATGAATGACATGTAGAAGGTTTAGCTTCAAATCTATGCGAAACAAATGATTTAGCATCAGATACTTGCGATATAAGTGATATAGCTTCAAATGCAGAAGAAACGAACGAGTTATCTTCTAATCCCTGCGAAACTCATGATTTAGCTTCAAATCAATGCGATGTAGAAGGTTTACCTTCAAATCCATGCTTAACAAATAATTTAGCTTCAAACACTTGGGATATAAGTGATATAGCTTGAAATGCAGACGATCAAACGAGTTAGCTTCAAGTCCACGAGAAACAAATGATTTAGCTTCAGACACTTGCGATATAAGTGATATAGCTTCAAATGCAGAAGAAACAAACGAGTTATCTTCTAATCCGTGCGAAACTCATGATTTAGCTTCAAATCAATGCGATGTAGAAGGTTTACCTTGAAATCCATGCTTAACAAATAATTTAGCTTCAAACACTTGGGATATAAGTGATATAGCTTGAAATGCAGACGATCAAACGAGTTAGCTTCAAGTCCACGCGAAACAAGTGATTTAGCTTCAGACACTTGCGATATAAGTGATATAGCTTCAAATGCAGAAGAAACAAACGAGTTATCTTCAAATCCATGCCATGCACTTGATTTAGCTGAAAATGAGTGACATGTAGAAGGTTTAGCTTCAAATCTATGCGAAACTAATGATTTAGCATCAGATACTTGCGATATAAGAGATATAGCTTCAAATGCAGGAGAAACAAACGAGTTAGCTTATAATCCATGCGAAACTCATGATTTAGCTTCAAATCAATGCGATGTAGAAGGTTTACCTTCAAATCCATGCTTAACAAATAATTTAGCTTCAAACACTTGGGATATAAGTGATATAGCTTCAAATGCAGACGATCAAACGAGTTAGCTTCAAGTCCACGAGAAACAAATGATTTAGCTTCAGACACTTGCGATATAAGTAATATAGCTTCAAATGCAGAAGAAACAGACGAGTTATCTTCTAATCCGTGCGAAACTCATGATTTAGCTTCAAATCAATGCGATGTAGAAGGTTTACCTTGAAATCCATGCTTAACAAATAATTTAGCTTCAAACACTTGGGATATAAGTGATATAGCTTGAAATGCAGACGATCAAACGAGTTAGCTTCAAGTCCACGCGAAACAAGTGATTTAGCTTCAGACACTTGTGATATAAGTGATATAGCTCCAAATGCAGAAGAAACAAACGAGTTATCTTCAAATCCATGCCAAGCACTTGATTTAGCTGAAAATCAATGCGATGTAGAAGGTTTAGCTTCAAATCCATGCGAAACAAATGATTTAGCATCAGATACTTGCGATATAAGAGATATAGCTTCAAATGCAGGCGAAACAAACGAGTTAGCTTCTAATCCATGCGAAACTCATGATTTAGCTTCAAATCAATGTGATGTAGAAGGTTTACCTTCAAATCCATGATCAACAAATAATTTAGCATCAAACACTTGGGATATAAGTGATATAGCTTCAAATGCAGACGATCAAACGAATTAGCTTCAAAATCCATGCGAGAAACTTGATTTAGCTTCAAATCAATGCGAAGTAGAAGGATTAGCTTCAAATCAATGCGAAGTAGAAGGATTAGCTTCAAATCAATGCGAAGTAGGAGGATTAGCTTCAAATCCGTGCAACACAAATGATGTAGCTTCAAATACTTGCGATATAAATCATATAGCTTCAAATGCAGGCGAAACAAACGAGTTAGCTTCTAATCCATGCGAAACTCATGATTTAGCTTCAAATCAATGCGATGTAGAAGGTTTACCTTGAAATCCATGCTTAACAAATAATTTAGCTTCAAACACTTGGGATATAAGTGATATAGCTTGAAATGCAGACGATCAAACGAGTTAGCTTCAAGTCCACGCGAAACAAGTGATTTAGCTTCAGACACTTGCGATATACGTGATATAGCTTCAAATGCAGAAGAAACAAACGAGTTATCTTCAAATCCATGCCATGCACTTGATTTAGCTGAAAATGAATGAGATGTAGAAGGTTTAGCTTCAAATCTATGCGAAACAAATGATTTAGCAACAGATACTTGCGATATAAGTGATATAGCTTCAAATGCAGGCGAAACAATCGAGTTAGCTTCTAATCCATGCGAAACTCATGATTTAGCTTCAAATCAATGTGATGTAGAAGGTTTACCTTCAAATCCATGATCAACAAATAATTTAGCATCAAACACTTGGGATATAAGTGATATAGCTTCAAATGCAGACGATCAAACGAATTAGCTTCAAAATCCATGCGAGAAACTTGATTTAGCTTCAAATCAATGCGAAGTAGAAGGATTAGCTTCAAATCCGTGGAACACAAATGATTTAGCTTCAAATACTTGCGATATAAATGATATAGCTTCAAATGCAGGCGAAACAAACGAGTTAGCTTCTAATCCATGCGAAACTCATGATTTAGCTTCAAATCAATGCGATGTAGAAGGTTTACCTTCAAATCCATGCTTAACAAATAATTTAGCTTCAAACACTTGGGATATAAGTGATATAGCTTCAAATGCAGACGATCAAACGAGTTAGCTTCAAGTCCACGCGAAACAAGTGATTTAGCTTCAGACACCTGCGATATAAGTGATATAGCTTCAAATGCAGAAGAAACAAACGAGTCATCTTCAAATACATGCCATGCACTTGATTTAGCTGAAAATGAATGAGATGTAGAAGGTTTAGCTTCAAATCTATGCGAAACAAATGATTTAGCAGCAGATACTTGCGATATAAGAGATATAGCTTCAAATGCAGGCGAAACAAACGAGTTAGCTTCTAATCCATGCGAAACTCATGATTTAGCTTCAAATCAATGCGATGTAGAAGGTTTACCTTCAAATCCATGCTTAACAAATAATTTAGCTTCAAACACTTGGGATATAAGTGATATAGCTTCAAATGCAGACGATCAAACGAGTTAGCTTCAAGTCCACACGAAACAAGTGATTTAGCTTCAGACACCTGCGATATAAGTGATATAGCTTCAAATGCAGGAGAAACAAACGAGTTATCTTCAAATCCAAGCCATGCACTTGATTTAGCTGAAAATGAATGAGATGTAGAAGGTTTAGCTTCAAATCTATGCGAAACAAATGATTTAGCAGCAGATACTTGCGATATAAGTGATATAGCTTCAAATGCAGGCGAAACAAACGAGTTAGCTTCTAATCCATGCGAAACTCATGATTTAGCTTCAAATCAATGTGATGTAGAAGGTTTACCTTCAAATCCATGCTTAACAAATAATTTAGCTTCAAACACTTGGGATATAAGTGATATAGCTTGAAATGCAGACGATCAAACGAGTTAGCTTCAAGTCCACGAGAAACAAATGATTTAGCTTCAGACACTTGCGATATAAATCATATGGCTTCAAATGCAGGCGAAACAAACGAGTTAGCTTCTAATCCATGCGAAACTCATGATTTAGCTTCAAATCAATGCGATGTAGAAGGTTTACCTTGAAATCCATGCTTAACAAATAATTTAGCTTCAAACACTTGGGATATAAGTGATATAGCTTGAAATGCAGACGATCAAACGAGTTAGCTTCAAGTCCACGCGAAACAAGTGATTTAGCTTCAGACACTTGCGATATACGTGATATAGCTTCAAATGCAGAAGAAACAAACGAGTTATCTTCAAATCCATGCCATGCACTTGATTTAGCTGAAAATGAATGAGATGTAGAAGGTTTAGCTTCAAATCTATGCGAAACAAATGATTTAGCAACAGATACTTGCGATATAAGTGATATAGCTTCAAATGCAGGCGAAACAATCGAGTTAGCTTCTAATCCATGCGAAACTCATGATTTAGCTTCAAATCAATGTGATGTAGAAGGTTTACCTTCAAATCCATGATCAACAAATAATTTAGCATCAAACACTTGGGATATAAGTGATATAGCTTCAAATGCAGACGATCAAACGAATTAGCTTCAAAATCCATGCGAGAAACTTGATTTAGCTTCAAATCAATGCGAAGTAGAAGGATTAGCTTCAAATCCGTGGAACACAAATGATTTAGCTTCAAATACTTGCGATATAAATGATATAGCTTCAAATGCAGGCGAAACAAACGAGTTAGCTTCTAATCCATGCGAAACTCATGATTTAGCTTCAAATCAATGCGATGTAGAAGGTTTACCTTCAAATCCATGCTTAACGAATAATTTAGCTTCAAACACTTGGGATATAAGTGATATAGCTTCAAATGCAGACGATCAAACGAGTTAGCTTCAAGTCCACGCGAAACAAGTGATTTAGCTTCAGACACCTGCGATATAAGTGATATAGCTTCAAATGCAGAAGAAACAAACGAGTCATCTTCAAATACATGCCATGCACTTGATTTAGCTGAAAATGAATGAGATGTAGAAGGTTTAGCTTCAAATCTATGCGAAACAAATGATTTAGCAGCAGATACTTGCGATATAAGAGATATAGCTTCAAATGCAGGCGAAACAAACGAGTTAGCTTCTAATCCATGCGAAACTCATGATTTAGCTTCAAATCAATGCGATGTAGAAGGTTTACCTTCAAATCCATGCTTAACAAATAATTTAGCTTCAAACACTTGGGATATAAGTGATATAGCTTCAAATGCAGACGATCAAACGAGTTAGCTTCAAGTCCACACGAAACAAGTGATTTAGCTTCAGACACCTGCGATATAAGTGATATAGCTTCAAATGCAGGAGAAACAAACGAGTTATCTTCAAATCCATGCCATGCACTTGATTTAGCTGAAAATGAATGAGATGTAGAAGGTTTAGCTTCAAATCTATGCGAAACAAATGATTTAGCAGCAGATACTTGCGATATAAGTGATATAGCTTCAAATGCAGGCGAAACAAACGAGTTAGCTTCTAATCCATGCGAAACTCATGATTTAGCTTCAAATCAATGTGATGTAGAAGGTTTACCTTCAAATCCATGCTTAACAAATAATTTAGCTTCAAACACTTGGAATATAAGTGATATAGCTTGAAATGCAGACGATCAAACGAGTTAGCTTCAAGTCCACGAGAAACAAATGATTTAGCTTCAGACACTTGCGATATAAGTGATATAGCTTCAAATGCAGAAGAAACAAACGAGTTATCTTCTAATCCGTGCGAAACTCATGATTTAGCTTCAAATCAATGCGATGTAGAAGGTTTACCTTGAAATCCATGCTTAACAAATAATTTAGCTTCAAACACTTGGGATATAAATGATATAGCTTGAAATGCAGACGATCAAACGAGTTAGCTTCAAGTACACGCGAAACAAGTGATTTAGCTTCAGACACTTGCGATATAAGTGATATAGCTTCAAATGCAGAAGAAACAAACGAGTTATCTTCAAATCCATGCCATGCACTTGATTTAGCTGAAAATGAATGACATGTAGAAGGTTTAGCTTCAAATCTATGCGAAACAAATGATTTAGCTTCAGATACTTGCGATATAAGTGATATAGATTCAAATGCAGGCGAAGCAAATGAGTTAGCTTCTAATCCATGCGAAACTCATGATTTAGCTGCAAATCAATGTGATGTAGAAGGTTTACCTTCAAATTCATGCTTAACAAATAATTTAGCTTCAAACACTTGGGATATAAGTGATATAGCTTCAAATGCGGACGATCAAACGAGTTAGCTTCAAGTTCACGCGAAACAAGTGATTTAGCTTCAGACACTTGCGATATAAGTGATACAGCTTCAAATGCAGAAGAAACAAACGAGTTATCTTCAAATCCATGCCAAGCACTTGATTTAGCTGAAAATCAATGCGATGTACAAGGTTTAGCTTCAAATCCATGCGAAACAAATGATTTAGCATCAGATACTTGCGATATAAGAGATATAGCTTCAAATGCAGGAGAAACAAACGAGTTAGCTTATAATCCATGCGAAACTCATGATTTAGCTTCAAATCAATGCGATGTAGAAGGTTTACCTTCAAATCCATGCTTAACAAATAATTTAGCTTCAAACACTTGGGATATAAGTGATATAGCTTCAAATGCAGACGATCAAACGAGTTAGCTTCAAAATCCATGCGATAAACTTGATTTAGCTTCAAATCAATGCGAAGTAGGAGGATTAGCTTCAAATCCATGCAACACAAATGATTTAGCTTCAAATACTTGCGATATAAATGATATAGCTTCAAATGCAGGCGAAACAAACGAGTTAGCTTCTAATCCATGCGAAACTCATGATTTAGCTTCAAATCAATGCGATGTAGAAGGTTTACCTTTAAATCCATGCTTAACAAATAATTTAGCTTCAAACACTTGGGATATAAGTGATATAGCTTCAAATGCAGAAGAAACGAACGAGTTATCTTCTAATCCATGCGAAACTCATGATTTAGCTTCAAATCAATGCGATGTAGAAGGTTTACCTTCAAATCCATGCTTAACAAATAATTTAGCTTCAAACACTTGGGATATAAGTGATATAGCTTGAAATGCAGACGATCAAACGAGTTAGCTTCAAGTCTACGAGAAACAAATGATTTAGCTTCAGACACTTGCGATATAAGTAATATAGCTTCAAATGCAGAAGAAACAAACGAGTTATCTTCTAATCCGTGCGAAACTCATGATTTAGCTTCAAATCAATGCGATGTAGAAGGTTTACCTTGAAATCCATGCTTAACAAATAATTTAGCTTCAAACACTTGGGATATAAGTGATATAGCTTGAAATGCAGACGATCAAACGAGTTAGCTTCAAGTCCACGCTAAACAAGTGATTTAGCTTCAGACACCTGCGATATAAGTGATATAGCTTCAAATGCAGAAGAAACAAACGAGTTATCTTCAAATCCATGCCATGCACTTGATTTAGCTGAAAATGAATGAGATGTAGAAGGTTTAGCTTCAAATCTATGCGAAACAAATGATTTAGCAGCAGATACTTGCGATATAAGTGATATAGCTTCAAATGCAGGCGAAACAAACGAGTTAGCTTCTAATCCATGCGAAACACATGATTTAGCTGCAAATCACTGTGATGTAGAAGGTTTACCTTCAAATTCATGCTTAACACATAATTTAGCTTCAAACACTTGGGATATAAGTGATATAGCTTCAAATGCGGACGATCAAACGAGTTAGCTTCAAGTTCACGCGAAACAAGTGATTTAGCTTCAGACACTTGCGATATAAGTGATACAGCTTCAAATGCAGAAGAAACAAACGAGTTATGTTCAAATCCATGCCAAGCACTTGATTTAGCTGAAAATCAATGCGATGTACAAGGTTTAGCTTCAAATCCATGCGAAACAAATGATTTAGCATCAGATACTTGCGATATAAGAGATATAGCTTCAAATGCAGGAGAAACAAACGAGTTAGCTTATAATCCATGCGAAACTCATGATTTAGCTTCAAATCAATGCGATGTTGAAGGTTTACCTTCAAATCCATGCTTAACAAATAATTTAGCTTCAAACACTTGGGATATAAGTGATATAGCTTGAAATGCAGACGATCAAACGAGTTAGCTTCAAGTCCACGAGAAACAAATGATTTAGCTTCAGACACTTGCGATATAAGTGATATAGCTTCAAATGCAGAAGAAACAAACGAGTTATCTTCTAATCCGTGCGAAACTCATGATTTAGCTTCAAATCAATGCGATGTAGAAGGTTTACCTTGAAATCCATGCTTAACAAATAATTTAGCTTCAAACACTTGGGATATAAGTGATATAGCTTGAAATGCAGACGATCAAACGAGTTAGCTTCAAGTCCACGCGAAACAAGTGATTTAGCTTCAGACACTTGCGATATAAGTGATATAGCTTCAAATGCAGAAGAAACAAACGAGTTATCTTCACATCCATGCCATGCACTTGATTTAGCTGAAAATGAATGAATGTAGAAGGTTTAGCTTCAAATCTATGCGAAACAAATGATTTAGCATCAGATACTTGCGATATAAGTGATATAGCTTCAAATGCAGAAGAAACGAACGAGTTATCTTCTAATCCATGCGAAACTCATGATTTAGCTTCAAATCAATGCGATGTAGAAGGTTTACCTTCAAATCCATGCTTAACAAATAATTTAGCTTCAAACACTTGGGATATAAGTGATATAGCTTGAAATGCAGACGATCAAACGAGTTAGCTTCAAGTCCACGAGAAACAAATGATTTAGCTTCAGACACTTGCGATATAAGTGATATAGCTTCAAATGCAGAAGAAACAAACGAGTTATCTTCTAATCCGTGCGAAACTCATGATTTAGCTTCAAATCAATACGATGTAGAAGGTTTACCTTGAAATCCATGCTTAACAACTAATTTAGCTTCAAACACTTGGGATATAAGTGATATAGCTTGAAATGCAGACGATCAAACGAGTTAGCTTCAAGTCCACGCGAAACAAGTGATTTAGCTTCAGACACTTGCGATATAAGTGATATAGCTTCAAATGCAGAAGAAACAAACGAGTTATCTTCAAATCCATGCCATGCACTTGATTTAGCTGAAAATGAATGACATGTAGAAGGTTTAGCTTCAAATCTATGCGAAACAAATGATTTAGCATCAGATACTTGCGATATAAGAGATATAGCTTCAAATGCAGGAGAAACAAACGAGTTAGCTTATAATCCATGCGAAACTCATGATTTAGCTTCAAATCAATGCGATGTAGAAGGTTTACCTTCAAATCCATGCTTAACAAATAATTTAGCTTCAAACACTTGGGATATAAGTGATATAGCTTCAAATGCAGACGATCAAACGAGTTAGCTTCAAAATCCATGCGATAAACTTGATTTAGCTTCAAATCAATGCGAAGTAGAAGGATTAGCTTCAAATCCATGCAACACAAATGATTTAGCTTCAAATACTTGCGATATAAATGATATAGCTTCAAATGCAGGCGAAACAAACGAGTTAGCTTCTAATCCATGCGAAACTCATGATTTAGCTTCAAATCAATGCGATGTAGAAGGTTTACCTTTAAATCCATGCTTAACAAATAATTTAGCTTCAAACACTTGGGATATAAGTGATATAGCTTCAAATGCAGAAGAAACGAACGAGTTATCTTCTAATCCATGCGAAACTCATGATTTAGCTTCAAATCAATGCGATGTAGAAGGTTTACCTTCAAATCCATGCTTAACAAATAATTTAGCTTCAAACACTTGGGATATAAGTGATATAGCTTGAAATGCAGACGATCAAACGAGTTAGCTTCAAGTCCACGAGAAACAAATGATTTAGCTTCAGACACTTGCGATATAAGTAATATAGCTTCAAATGCAGAAGAAACAAACGAGTTATCTTCTAATCCGTGCGAAACTCATGATTTAGCTTCAAATCAATGCGATGTAGAAGGTTTACCTTGAAATCCATGCTTAACAACTAATTTAGCTTCAAACACTTGGGATATAAGTGATATAGCTTGAAATGCAGACGATCAAACGAGTTAGCTTCAAGTCCACGCGAAACAAGTGATTTAGCTTCAGACACTTGCGATATAAGTGATATAGCTTCAAATGCAGAAGAAACAAACGAGTTATCTTCAAATCCATGCCATGCACTTGATTTAGCTGAAAATGAATGACATGTAGAAGGTTTAGCTTCAAATCTATGCGAAACAAATGATTTAGCATCAGATACTTGCGATATAAGAGATATAGCTTCAAATGCAGGAGAAACAAACGAGTTAGCTTATAATCCATGCGAAACTCATGATTTAGCTTCAAATCAATGCGATGTAGAAGGTTTACCTTCAAATCCATGCTTAACAAATAATTTAGCTTCAAACACTTGGGATATAAGTGATATAGCTTCAAATGCAGACGATCAAACGAGTTAGCTTCAAAATCCATGCGATAAACTTGATTTAGCTTCAAATCAATGCGAAGTAGAAGGATTAGCTTCAAATCCATGCAACACAAATGATTTAGCTTCAAATACTTGCGATATAAATGATATAGCTTCAAATGCAGGCGAAACAAACGAGTTAGCTTCTAATCCATGCGAAACTCATGATTTAGCTTCAAATCAATGCGATGTAGAAGGTTTACCTTTAAATCCATGCTTAACAAATAATTTAGCTTCAAACACTTGGGATATAAGTGATATAGCTTCAAATGCAGAAGAAACGGACGAGTTATCTTCTAATCCATGCAAAACTCATGATTTAGCTTCAAATCAATGCGATGTAGAAGGTTTACCTTCAAATCCATGCTTAACAAATAATTTAGCTTCAAACACTTGGGATATAAGTGATATAGCTTGAAATGCAGACGATCAAACGAGTTAGCTTCAAGTCCACGAGAAACAAATGATTTAGCTTCAGACACTTGCGATATAAGTAATATAGCTTCAAATGCAGAAGAAACAAACGAGTTATCTTCTAATCCGTGCGAAACTCATGATTTAGCTTCAAATCAATGCGATGTAGAAGGTTTACCTTGAAATCCATGCTTAACAAATAATTTAGCTTCAAACACTTGGGATATAAGTGATATAGCTTGAAATGCAGACGATCAAACGAGTTAGCTTCAAGTCCACGCGAAACAAGTGATTTAGCTTCAGACACTTGCGATATAAGTGATATAGCTCCAAATGCAGAAGAAACAAACGAGTTATCTTCAAATCCATGCCAAGCACTTGATTTAGCTGAAAATCAATGCGATGTAGAAGGTTTAGCTTCAAATCCATGCGAAACAAATGATTTAGCATCAGATACTTGCGATATAAGAGATATAGCTTCAAATGCAGGAGAAACAAACGAGTTAGCTTATAATCCATGCGAAACTCATGATTTAGCTTCAAATCAATGCGATGTAGAAGGTTTACCTTCAAATCCATGCTTAACAAATAATTTAGCTTCAAACACTTGGGATATAAGTGATATAGCTTCAAATGCAGACGATCAAACGAGTTAGCTTCAAGTCCACGCGAAACAAGTGATTTAGCTTCAGACACCTGCGATATAAGTGATATAGCTTCAAATGCAGAAGAAACAAACGAGTCATCTTCAAATCCATGCCATGCACTTGATTTAGCTGAAAATGAATGAGATGTAGAAGGTTTAGCTTCAAATCTATGCGAAACAAATGATTTAGCAGCAGATACTTGCGATATAAGTGATATAGCTTCAAATGCAGGCGAAACAAACGAGTTAGCTTCTAATCCATGCGAAACTCATGATTTAGCTTCAAATCAATGCGATGTAGAAGGTTTACCTTCAAATCCATGCTTAACAAATGATTTAGCTTCAAACACTTGGGATATAAGTGACATAGCTTCAAATGCAGACGATCAAACGAGTTAGTTTCATAATCCACACGATAAATTTGATTTAGCTTCAAATCAATGTGAAGTAGAAGGATGAGCTTCAAATCCATGCAACACAAATGATTTAGCTTCAAATACTAGCGATATAAATGATATAGCTTCAAATGCAGGCAAAACAAACGTGTTAGCTTCCAATCCATGCGAAACTCATGATTTAGCTTCAAATCAATGCGATGTAGAAGGTTTACCTTCAAATCCATGCTTAACAAATGATTTAGCTTCAAATACTTGGGATATAAATGATATAGCTTCAAATGCAGAAGAAACAAACGAGTTATCTTCAAATCCATGCCATGCACTTGATTTAGATTCAAATCAATGCGATGTGGAAGGTTCACCTTCAAATCCATGGGCAACAAATGATTTAGCTTCAAACACTTGGGATATAAGTGATATAGCTTGAAATGCAGACGATCAAACGAGTTAGCTTCAAGTCCACGAGAAACAAATGATTTAGCTTCAGACACTTGCGATATAAGTGATATAGCTTCAAATGCAGAAGAAACAAACGAGTTATCTTCTAATCCGTGCGAAACTCATGATTTAGCTTCAAATCAATGCGATGTAGAAGGTTTACCTTGAAATCCATGCTTAACAACTAATTTAGCTTCAAACACTTGGGATATAAGTGATATAGCTTGAAATGCAGACGATCAAACGAGTTAGCTTCAAGTCCACGCGAAACAAGTGATTTAGCTTCAGACACTTGCGATATAAGTGATATAGCTTCAAATGCAGAAGAAACAAACGAGTTATCTTCAAATCCATGCCATGCACTTGATTTAGCTGAAAATGAATGACATGTAGAAGGTTTAGCTTCAAATCTATGCGAAACAAATGATTTAGCATCAGATACTTGCGATATAAGAGATATAGCTTCAAATGCAGGAGAAACAAACGAGTTAGCTTATAATCCATGCGAAACTCATGATTTAGCTTCAAATCAATGCGATGTAGAAGGTTTACCTTCAAATCCATGCTTAACAAATAATTTAGCTTCAAACACTTGGGATATAAGTGATATAGCTTCAAATGCAGACGATCAAACGAGTTAGCTTCAAAATCCATGCGATAAACTTGATTTAGCTTCAAATCAATGCGAAGTAGAAGGATTAGCTTCAAATCCATGCAACACAAATGATTTAGCTTCAAATACTTGCGATATAAATGATATAGCTTCAAATGCAGGCGAAACAAACGAGTTAGCTTCTAATCCATGCGAAACTCATGATTTAGCTTCAAATCAATGCGATGTAGAAGGTTTACCTTTAAATCCATGCTTAACAAATAATTTAGCTTCAAACACTTGGGATATAAGTGATATAGCTTCAAATGCAGAAGAAACGGACGAGTTATCTTCTAATCCATGCGAAACTCATGATTTAGCTTCAAATCAATGCGATGTAGAAGGTTTACCTTCAAATCCATGCTTAACAAATAATTTAGCTTCAAACACTTGGGATATAAGTGATATAGCTTGAAATGCAGACGATCAAACGAGTTAGCTTCAAGTCCACGAGAAACAAATGATTTAGCTTCAGACACTTGCGATATAAGTAATATAGCTTCAAATGCAGAAGAAACAAACGAGTTATCTTCTAATCCGTGCGAAACTCATGATTTAGCTTCAAATCAATGCGATGTAGAAGGTTTAGCTTCAAATCCATGCTTAACAAATAATTTAGCTTCAAACACTTGGGATATAAGTGATATAGCTTGAAATGCAGACGATCAAACGAGTTAGCTTCAAGTCCACGCGAAACAAGTGATTTAGCTTCAGACACTTGCGATATAAGTGATATAGCTCCAAATGCAGAAGAAACAAACGAGTTATCTTCAAATCCATGCCAAGCACTTGATTTAGCTGAAAATCAATGCGATGTAGAAGGTTTAGCTTCAAATCCATGCGAAACAAATGATTTAGCATCAGATACTTGCGATATAAGAGATATAGCTTCAAATGCAGGAGAAACAAACGAGTTAGCTTATAATCCATGCGAAACTCATGATTTAGCTTCAAATCAATGCGATGTAGAAGGTTTACCTTCAAATCCATGCTTAACAAATAATTTAGCTTCAAACACTTGGGATATAAGTGATATAGCTTCAAATGCAGACGATCAAACGAGTTAGCTTCAAGTCCACGCGAAACAAGTGATTTAGCTTCAGACACCTGCGATATAAGTGATATAGCTTCAAATGCAGAAGAAACAAACGAGTCATCTTCAAATCCATGCCATGCACTTGATTTAGCTGAAAATGAATGAGATGTAGAAGGTTTAGCTTCAAATCTATGCGAAACAAATGATTTAGCAGCAGATACTTGCGATATAAGTGATATAGCTTCAAATGCAGGCGAAACAAACGAGTTAGCTTCTAATCCATGCGAAACTCATGATTTAGCTTCAAATCAATGTGATGTAGAAGGTTTACCTTCAAATCCATGATCAACAAATAATTTAGCATCAAACACTTGGGATATAAGTGATATAGCTTCAAATGCAGACGATCAAACGAATTAGCTTCAAAAACCATGCGAGAAACTTGATTTAGCTTCAAATCAATGCGAAGTATTAGGATTAGCTTCAAATCAATGCGAAGTAGAAGGATTAGCTTCAAATCAATGCGAAGTAGAAGGATTAGCTTCAAATCCGTGCAACACAAATGATGTAGCTTCAAATACTTGCGATATAAATCATATAGCTTCAAATGCAGGCGAAACAAACGAGTTAGCTTCTAATCCATGCGAAACTCATGATTTAGCTTCAAATCAATGCGATGTAGAAGGTTTACCTTCAAATCCATGCTTAACAAATGATTTAGCTTCAAACACTTGGGATATAAGTGACATAGCTTCAAATGCAGACGATCAAACGAGTTAGTTTCATAATCCACACGATAAATTTGATTTAGCTTCAAATCAATGTGAAGTAGAAGGATGAGCTTCAAATCCATGCAACACAAATGATTTAGCTTCAAATACTAGCGATATAAATGATATAGCTTCAAATGCAGGCAAAACAAACGTGTTAGCTTCCAATCCATGCGAAACTCATGATTTAGCTTCAAATCAATGCGATGTAGAAGGTTTACCTTCAAATCCATGCTTAACAAATGATTTAGCTTCAAATACTTGGGATATAAATGATATAGCTTCAAATGCAGAAGAAACAAACGAGTTATCTTCAAATCCATGCCATGCACTTGATTTAGATTCAAATCAATGCGATGTGGAAGGTTCACCTTCAAATCCATGGGCAACAAATGATTTAGCTTCAAACACTTGGGATATAAGTGATATAGCTTGAAATGCAGACGATCAAACGAGTTAGCTTCAAAATCCATGCGATAAACTTGATTTAGCTTCAAATCAATGCGAAGTAGAAGGATTAGCTTCAAATCCGTGGAACACAAATGATTTAGCTTCAAATACTTGCGATATAAATGATATAGCTTCAAATGGAGGCGAAACAAACGAGTTAGCTTCTAATCCATGCGAAACTCATGATTTAGCTTCAAATCAATGCGATGTAGAAGGTTTACCTTCAAATCCATGCCTAACAAATAATTTAGCTTCAAACACTTGGGATATAAGTGATATAGCTTCAAATGCAGACGATCAAACGAGTTAGCTTCAAGTCCACGCGAAACAAGTGATTTAGCTTCAGACACCTGCGATATAAGTGATATAGCTTCAAATGCAGAAGAAACAAACGAGTTATCTTCAAATCCATGCCATGCACTTGATTTAGCTGAAAATGAATGAGATGTAGAAGGTTTAGCTTCAAATCTATGCGAAACAAATGATTTAGCAGCAGATACTTGCGATATAAGTGATATAGCTTCAAATGCATGCGAAACAAACGAGTTAGCTTCTAATCCATGCGAAACTCATGATTTAGCTTCAAATCAATGTGATGTAGAAGGTTTACCTTCAAATCCATGCTCAACAAATAATTTAGCATCAAACACTTGGGATATAAGTGATATAGCTTCAAATGCAGACGATCAAACGAATTAGCTTCAAAATCCATGCGAGAAACTTGATTTAGCTTCAAATCAATGCGAAGTAGAAGGATTAGCTTCAAATCAATGCGAAGTAGAAGGATTAGCTTCAAATCAATGCGAAGTAGAAGGATTAGCTTCAAATCCGTGCAACACAAATGATGTAGCTTCAAATACTTGCGATATAAATCATATAGCTTCAAATGCAGGCGAAACAAACGAGTTAGCTTCTAATCCATGCGAAACTCATGATTTAGCTTCAAATGAATGCGATGTAGAAGGTTTACCTTCAAATCCATGCTTAACAAATGATTTAGCTTCAAACACTTGGGATATAAGTGACATAGCTTCAAATGCAGACGATCAAACGAGTTAGTATCATAATCCACACGATAAATTTGATTTAGCTTCAAATCAATGCGAAGTAGAAGGATGAGCTTCAAATTCATGCAACACAAATGATTTAGCTTCAAATACTAGCGATATAAATGATATAGCTTCAAATGCAGGCAAAACAAACGTGTTAGCTTCCAATCCATGCGAAACTCATGATTTAGCTTCAAATCAATGCGATGTAGAAGGTTTACCTTCAAATCCATGCTTAACAAATGATTTAGCTTCAAATACTTGGGATATAAATGATGTAGCTTCAAATGCAGAAGAAACAAACGCGTTATCTTCAAATCCATGCCATGCACTTGATTTAGATTCAAATCAATGCGATGTGGAAGGTTCACCTTCAAATCCATGGGCAACAAATGATTTAGCTTCAAACACTTGGGATATAAGTGATATAGCTTGAAATGCAGACGATCAAACGAGTTAGCTTCAAAATCCATGCGATAAACTTGATTTAGCTTCAAATCAATGCGAAGTAGCAGGATTAGCTTCAAATCCGTGGAACACAAATGATTTAGCTTCAAATACTTGCGATATAAATGATATAGCTTCAAATGCAGGCGAAACAAACGAGTTAGCTTCTAATCCATGCGAAACTCATGATTTAGCTTCAAATCAATGCGATGTAGAAGGTTTACCTTCAAATCCATGCTTAACAAATAATTTAGCTTCAAACACTTGGGATATAAGTGATATAGCTTGAAATGCAGACGATCAAACGAGTTAACTTCAAAATCCATGCGATAAACTTGATTTAGCTTCAAATCCATGCGAAGTAGAAGGATGAGCTTCAAATCCATGCGAAACAAATGATTTAGCATCAGATACTTGCGATATAAGAGATATAGCTTCAAATGCAGGAGAAACAAACGAGTTAGCTTATAATCCATGCGAAACTCATGATTTAGCTTCAAATCAATGCGATGTAGAAGGTTTACCTTCAAATCCATGCTTAACAAATAATTTAGCTTCAAACACTTGGGATATAAGTGATATAGCTTCAAATGCAGACGATCAAACGAGTTAGCTTCAAGTCCACGCAAAACAAGTGATTTAGCTTCAGACACCTGCGATATAAGTGATATAGCTTCAAATGCAGAAGAAACAAACGAGTTATCTTCAAATCCATGCCATGCACTTGATTTAGCTGAAAATGAATGAGATGTAGAAGGTTTAGCTTCAAATCTATGCGAAACAAATGATTTAGCAGCCGATACTTGCGATATAAGTGATATAGCTTCAAATGCAGGCGAAACAAACGAGTTAGCTTCTAATCCATGCGGAACTCATGATTTAGCTTCAAATCAATGTGATGTAGAAGGTTTACCTTCAAATCCATGCTCAACAAATAATTTAGCATCAAACACTTGGGATATAAGTGATATAGCTTCAAATGCAGACGATCAAACGAATTAGCTTCAAACTCCATGCGAGAAACTTGATTTAGCTTCAAATCAATGCGAAGTAGAAGGATTAGCTTCAAATCAATGCGAAGTAGAAGGATTAGCTTCAAATCAATGCGAAGTAGAAGGATTAGCTTCAAATCCGTGCAACACAAATGATGTAGCTTCAAATACTTGCGATATAAATCATATAGCTTCAAATGCAGGCGAAACAAACGAGTTAGCTTCTAATCCATGCGAAACTCATGATTTAGCTTCAAATCAATGCGATGTAGTAGGTTTACCTTCAAATCCATGCTTAACAAATGATTTAGCTTCAAACACTTGGGATATAAGTGACATAGCTTCAAATGCAGACGATCAAACGAGTTAGTTTCATAATCCACACGATAAATTTGATTTAGCTTCAAATCAATGCGAAGTAGAAGGATGAGCTTCAAATCCATGCAACACAAATGATTTAGCTTCAAATACTAGCGATATAAATGATATAGCTTCAAATGCAGGCAAAACAAACGTGTTAGCTTCCAATCCATGCGGAACTCATGATTTAGCTTCAAATCAATGCGATGTAGAAGGTTTACCTTCAAACCCATGCTTAACAAATGATTTAGCTTCAAATACTTGGGATATAAATGATATAGCTTCAAATGCAGAAGAAACAAACGAGTTATCTTCAAATCCATGCCATGCACTTGATTTAGATTCAAATCAATGCGATGTGGAAGGTTCACCTTCAAATCCATGGGCAACAAATGATTTAGCTTCAAACACTTGGGATATAAGTGATATAGCTTGAAATGCAGACGATCAAACGAGTTAGCTTCAAAATCCATGCGATAAACTTGATTTAGCTTCAAATCAATGCGAAGTAGAAGGATTAGCTTCAAATCCGTGGAACATAAATGATTTAGCTTCAAATACTTGCGATATAAATGATATAGCTTCAAATGCAGGCGAAACAAACGAGTTAGCTTCTAATCCATGCGAAACTCATGATTTAGCTTCAAATCAATGCGATGTAGAAGGTTTATCTTCAAAACCATGCTTAACAAATGATTTAAGCTTCAAACACTTGGGATATAAGTGACATAGCTTCAAATGCAGACGATCAAACGAGTTAGTTTCATAATCCACACGATAAATTTGATTTAGCTTCAAATCAATGCGAAGTAGAAGGATGAGCTTCAAATCCATGAAACACAAATGATTTAGCTTCAAATACTAGCGATATAAATGATATAGCTTCAAATGCAGGCAAAACAAACGTGTTAGCTTCCAATCCATGCGAAACTCATGATTTAGCTTCAAATCAATGTGATGTAGAAGGTTTACCTTCAAATCCATGCTCAACAAATAATTTAGCATCAAACACTTGGGATATAAGTGATATAGCTTCAAATGCAGACGATCAAACGAATTAGCTTCAAAATCCATGCGAGAAACTTGATTTAGCTTCAAATCAATGCGAAGTAGAAGGATTAGCTTCAAATCAATGCGAAGTAGAAGGATTAGCTTCAAATCAATGCGAAGTAGAAGGATTAGCTTCAAATCCGTGCAACACAAATGATGTAGCTTCAAATACTTGCGATATAAATCATATAGCTTCAAATGCAGGCGAAACAAACGAGTTAGCTTCTAATCCATGCGAAACTCATGATTTAGCTTCAAATGAATGCGATGTAGAAGGTTTACCTTCAAATCCATGCTTAACAAATGATTTAGCTTCAAACACTTGGGATATAAGTGACATAGCTTCAAATGCAGACGATCAAACGAGTTAGTATCATAATCCACACGATAAATTTGATTTAGCTTCAAATCAATGCGAAGTAGAAGGATGAGCTTCAAATTCATGCAACACAAATGATTTAGCTTCAAATACTAGCGATATAAATGATATAGCTTCAAATGCAGGCAAAACAAACGTGTTAGCTTCCAATCCATGCGAAACTCATGATTTAGCTTCAAATCAATGCGATGTAGAAGGTTTACCTTCAAATCCATGCTTAACAAATGATTTAGCTTCAAATACTTGGGATATAAATGATGTAGCTTCAAATGCAGAAGAAACAAACGCGTTATCTTCAAATCCATGCCATGCACTTGATTTAGATTCAAATCAATGCGATGTGGAAGGTTCACCTTCAAATACATGGGCAACAAATGATTTAGCTTCAAACACTTGGGATATAAGTGATATAGCTTGAAATGCAGACGATCAAACGAGTTAGCTTCAAAATCCATGCGATAAACTTGATTTAGCTTCAAATCAATGCGAAGTAGCAGGATTAGCTTCAAATCCGTGGAACACAAATGATTTAGCTTCAAATACTTGCGATATAAATGATATAGCTTCAAATGCAGGCGAAACAAACGAGTTAGCTTCTAATCCATGCGAAACTCATGATTTAGCTTCAAATCAATGCGATGTAGAAGGTTTACCTTTAAATCCATGCTTAACAAATAATTTAGCTTCAAACACTTGGGATATAAGTGATATAGCTTCAAATGCAGAAGAAACGAACGAGTTATCTTCTAATCCATGCGAAACTCATGATTTAGCTTAAAATCAATGCGATGTAGAGTTTTGCCTTCAAACCCATGCTTAACAAATAATTTAACTTCAAACACTTGGGATATAAGTGATATAGCTTCAAATGCAGACGATCAAACGAGTTAGCCTCAAAATCCATGCGGTAAACTTGATTTAGCTTCAAATCAATGCGAAGTAGAAGGATGAGCTTCAAATCCATGCAACACAAATGATTTAGCTTCAAATACTTGCGATATAAATGATATAGCTTCAAATGCAGGCGAAACAAACGAGTTAGCTTCTAATCCATGCGAAACTCATGATTTAGTTTCAAATAAATGCGATGTAGAAGGTTTACCTTCAAATCCATGCTTAACAAATAATTTAGCTTCAAACACTTGGGATATAAGTGATATGGCTTCAAATGCAGACGATCAAACGAGTTAGCTTCAAAACCCATGCGATAAACTTGATTTAGCTTGAAATCAATGCGATGTAGATGGTTTAACTTCAAATCCATGCTTAACAAATGATTTAGCTTCAAACACTTGGGATATACGTGATATAGCTTCAAATGCAGACGATCAAACGAGTTAGATTCAAAATCCATGCGATAAACATGATTTAGCTTCAAATCAATGCGAAGTAGAAGGATTAGCTTAAAATCCATGCAACACAAATGATTTAGCTTCAAATACTTGCGATATAAATGATATAGCTTCAAATGCAGGCGAAACAAACGTGTTAGCTTCTAATCCATGCGAAACTCATGATTCAGCTTCAAATCAATGCGATGTAGAAGGTTTACCTTCAAATCCATGCTTAACAAATAATTTAGCTTCAAATACTTGGGATATATGTGATATAGCTTCAAATGCAGAAGATCAAACGAGTTAGCCTCAAAATCCATGCGATAAACTTGATTTAGCTTCAAATCAATGCGAAGTAGAAGGATGAGCTTCAAATCCATGCAACACAAATGATTTAGCTTCAAATACTTGCGATATAAATGATATAGCTTCAAATGCAGACGATCAAACGATTTAGCTTCAAGTCCACGCGAAACAAGTGATTTAGCTTCAGACACTTGCGATATAAGTGATATAGCTTCAAATGCAGAAGAAACAAACGAGTTATCTTCAAATCCATGCCAAGCACTTGATTTAGCTGAAAATCAATGCGATGTAGAAGGTTTAGCTTCAAATCCATGCTTAACAAGTAATTTAGCTTCAAACACTTGGGATATAAGTGATATAGCTTCAAATGCAGACGATCAAACGAGTTAGCTTCAAAATCCATGCGATAAACTTGATTTAGCTTGAAATCAATGCGAAGTAGAAGGATCAGCTTCAAATCCATGCAACACAAATGATTTAGCTTCAAATACTTGCGATATAAATGATATAGCTTCAAATGCAGGCCTAACAAACGAGTTATCTTTTAATCCATGCGAAACTCATGATTTAGCTTCAAATCAATGCGATGTAGAAGGTTTACCTTCAAATCCATGCACAACAAATGATTTAGCTTCAAACACTTGGGATATACGTGATATAGCTTCAAATGCAGACGATCAAACGAGTTAGCTTCAAAATCCATGCGATAAACTTGATTTAGCTTCAAATCAATGCGAAGTAGAAGGATGAGCTTCAAATCCATGTAACACAAATGATTTAGCTTCAAATACTTGCGATATAAATGATATAGCTTCAAATGCAGGCGAAACAAACGTGTTAGCTTCTATTCCATGCGAAACTCATGATTTAGCTTCAAATCAATGCGATGTAGAAGGTTTACCTTCAAATCCATGCTTAACAAATAATTTAGCTTCGAATACTTGGGATATAAGTGATATAGCTTCAAATGCAGACGATCAAACGAGTTAGCTTCAAAATCCATGCGATAAACTTGATTTAGCTTCAAATCAATGCGAATTAGAAGGATGAGCTTCAAATCCATGTAACATAAATGATTTAGCTTCAAATACTTGCGATATAAATGATATAGCTTCAAATGTAGGCGAAACAAACGAGTCAGCTTCTAATCCATGCGAAACTCATGATTTAGCTTCAAATCAATGCGATGAAGAAGGTTTACCTTCAAATCCATGCTTAACATATAATTTAGCTTCAGAAACTTGGGATATAAGTGATATAGCTTCAAATGCAGACGATCAAACGAGTTAGCTTCAAAATCCATGCGATAAACTTGATTTAGCTTCAAATCAATGCGAAGTAGAAGGATGAGCTTCAAATCCATGTAACACAAATGATTTAGCTTCAAATACTTGCGATGTTAATGATATAGCTTCAAATGTAGGCGAAACAAACGAGTTAGCTTCTAATCCATGCGAAACTCACGATTTAGCTTAAAATCAATGCGATGTAGAGTTTTACCTTCAAATCCATGCTTAACAAATAATTTAGCTTCAAACACTTGGGATATAAGTGATATAGCTTCAAATGCAGACGATCAAACGAGTTAGCCACAAAATCCATGCGATAAACTTGATTTAGCTTCAAATCAATGCGAATTAGAAGGATGAGCTTCAAATCCATGTAACATAAATGATTTAGCTTCAAATACTTGCGATATAAATGATATAGCTTCAAATGTAGGCGAAACAACCGAGTTAGCTTCTAATCCATGCGAAACTCATGATTTAGCTTCAAATCAATGCGATGTAGAAGGTTTACCTTCAAATCCATGCTTAACAAATAATTTAGCTTCAAATACTTGGGATATAAGTGATATAGCTTCAAATGCAGAAGATCAAACGAGTTAGCCTCAAAATCCATGCGATAAACTTGATTTAGCTTCAAATCAATGCGAAGTAGAAGGATGAGCTTCAAATCCATGCAACACAAATAATTTAGCTTCAAATACTTGCGATATAAATGATATAGCTTCAAATGTAGGCGAAACAAACGAGTTAGCTTCTAATCCATGCGAAACTCATGATTTAGCTTCAAATAAATGCGATGTAGAAGGTTTACCTTCAAATCCATGCTTAACAAATAATTTAGCTTCAAACACTTGGGATATAAGTGATATAGCTTCAAATGCAGACGATCAAACGAGTTAGCTTCTAATCCATGCGAAACTCATGATTTAGCTTCAAATCAATGCGATGTAGAAGGTTTACCTTTAAAATCATGCTTAACAAATAATTCAGCTTCAAACACTTGGGATATAAGTGATATAGCTTCAAATGCAGAAGAAACGAACGAGTTATCTTCTAATCCATGCGAAACTCATGATTTAGCTTCAAATCAATGCGATGTAGAAGGTTTACCTTGAAATCCATGCTTAACAAATAATTTAGCTTCAAACACTTGGGATATAAGTGATATAGCTTGAAATGCAGACGATCAAACGAGTTAGCTTCAAGTCCACGCGAAACAAGTGATTTAGCTTCAGACACTTGCGATATAAGTGATATAGCTGCAAATGCAGAAGAAACAAACGAGTTATCTTCAAATCCATGCCATGCACTTGATTTAGCTGAAAATGAATGACATGTAGAAGGTTTAGCTTCAAATCTATGCGAAACAGATGATTTAGCATCAGATACTTGCGATATAAATGATATAGCTTCAAATGCAGGCGAAGCAAACGAGTTAGCTTCTAATCGATGCGAAACTCATGATTTAGCTTCAAATCAATGCGATGTAGAAGGTTCACCTTCAAATCCATGCGCAACAAATGATTTAGCTTCAAACACTTGGGATATAAGTGATATAGCTTCAAATGCAGACGATCAAACGAGTTAGCTTCAAGTCCACGCGAAACAAGTGATTTAGCTTCAGACACTTGCGATATAAGTGATATAGCTTCAAATGCAGAAGAAACAAACGAGTTATCTTCAAATCCATGCCATGCACTTGATTTAGCTGAAAGTCAATGAGATGTAGAAGGTTTAGCATCAAATCCATGCGAAACAAATGATTTAGCTTCAAGTCCTTGCGATATAAATGATATAGCTTCAAATGCAGGCGAAACAAACAAGTTAGCTTCTAATCCATGCGAAACTCATGATTTAGCTTCAAATAAATGCGATGTAGAAGGTTTACCTTCAAATCCATGCTTAATAAATAATTTAGCTTCAAACACTTGGGATATAAGTGATATAGCTTCAAATGCAGACGATCAAACGAGTTAGCTTCAAAATCCATGCGATAAACTTGATTTAGCTTCAAATCAATGCGAATTAGAAGGATGAGCTTCAAATCCATGTAACATAAATGATTTAGCTTCAAATACTTGCGATATAAATGATATAGCTTCAAATGTAGGCGAAACAAACGAGTCAGCTTCTAATCCATGCGAAACTCATGATTTAGCTTCAAATCAATGCGATGTAGAAGGTTTACCTTCAAATCCATGCTTAACAAATAATTTAGCTTCAGAAACTTGGGATATAAGTGATATAGCTTCAAATGCAGACGATCAAACGAGTTAGCTTCAAAATCCATGCGATAAACTTGATTTAGCTTCAAATCAATGCGAAGTAGAAGGATGAGCTTCAAATCCATGTAACACAAATGATTTAGCTTCAAATACTTGCGATGTTAATGATATAGCTTCAAATGTAGGCGAAACAAACGAGTTAGCTTCTAATCCATGCGAAACTCATGATTTAGCTTAAAATCAATGCGATGTAGAGTTTTACCTTCAAATCCATGCTTAACAAATAATTTAGCTTCAAACACTTGGGATATAAGTGATATAGCTTCAAATGCAGACGATCAAACGAGTTAGCCACAAAATCCATGCGATAAACTTGATTTAGCTTGAAATCAATGCGAAGTAGAAGGATCAGCTTCAAATCCATGCAATACAAATGATTTAGCTTCAAATACTTGCGATATAAATGATATAGCTTCAAATGCAGGCGAAACAAACGTGTTAGCTTCTATTCCATGCGAAACTCATGATTTAGCTTCAAATCAATGCGATGTAGAAGGTTTACCTTCAAATCCATGCTTAACAAATAATTTAGCTTCGAATACTTGGGATATAAGTGATATAGCTTCAAATGCAGACGATCAAACGAGTTAGCTTCAAAATCCATGCGATAAACTTGATTTAGCTTCAAATCAATGCGAATTAGAAGGATGAGCTTCAAATCCATGTAACATAAATGATTTAGCTTCAAATACTTGCGATATAAATGATATAGCTTCAAATGTAGGCGACACAACCGAGTTAGCTTCTAATCCATGCGAAACTCATGATTTAGCTTCAAATCAATGCGATGTAGAAGGTTTACCTTCAAATCCATGCTTAACAAATAATTTAGCTTCAAATACTTGGGATATAAGTGATATAGCTTCAAATGCAGAAGATCAAACGAGTTAGCCTCAAAATCCATGCGATAAACTTGATTTAGCTTCAAATCAATGCGAAGTAGAAGGATGAGCTTCAAATCCATGCAACACAAATAATTCAGCTTCAAACACTTGGGATATAAGTGATATAGCTTCAAATGCAGAAGAAACGAACGAGTTATCTTCTAATCCATGCGAAACTCATGATTTAGCTTCAAATAAATGCGATGTAGAAGGTTTACCTTCAAATCCATGCTTAACAAATAATTTAGCTTCAAACACTTGGGATATAAGTGATATAGCTTCAAATGCAGACGATCAAACGAGTTAGCTTCTAATCCATGCGAAACTCATGATTTAGCTTCAAATCAATGCGATGTAGAAGGTTTACCTTTAAAATCATGCTTAACAAATAATTCAGCTTCAAACACTTGGGATATAAGTGATATAGCTTCAAATGCAGAAGAAACGAACGAGTTATCTTTTAATCCATGCGAAACTCATGATTTAGCTTCAAATCAATGCGATGTAGAAGGTTTACCTTCAAATCCATGCTTAACAAATAATTTAGCTTCAAACACTTGGGATATAAGTGATATAGCTTGAAATGCAGACGATCAAACGAGTTAGCTTCAAGTCCACGAGAAACAAATGATTTAGCTTCAGACACTTGCGATATAAGTGATATAGCTTCAAATGCAGAAGAAACAAACGAGTTATCTTCTAATCCGTGCGAAACTCATGATATAGCTTCAAATCAATGCGATGTAGAAGGTTTACCTTGAAATCCATGCTTAACAAATAATTTAGCTTCAAACACTTGGGATATAAGTGATATAGCTTGAAATGCAGACGATCAAACGAGTTAGCTTCAAGTCCACGCGAAACAAGTGATTTAGCTTCAGACACTTGCGATATAAGTGATATAGCTGCAAATGCAGAAGAAACAAACGAGTTATCTTCAAATCCATGCCATGCACTTGATTTAGCTGAAAATGAATGACATGTAGAAGGTTTAGCTTCAAATCTATGCGAAACAGATGATTTAGCATCAGATACTTGCGTTATAAATGATATAGCTTCAAATGCAGGCGAAGCAAACGAGTTAGCTTCTAATCGATGCGAAACTCATGATTTAGCTTCAAATCAATGCGATGTAGAAGGTTCACCTTCAAATCCATGCGCAACAAATGATTTAGCTTCAAACACTTGGGATATAAGTGATATAGCTTCAAATGCAGACGATCAAACGAGTTAGCTTCAAGTCCACGCGAAACAAGTGATTTAGCTTCAGACACTTGCGATATAAGTGATATAGCTTCAAATGCAGAAGAAACAAACGAGTTATCTTCAAATCCATGCCATGCACTTGATTTAGCTGAAAGTCAATGAGATGTAGAAGGTTTAGCATCAAATCCATGCGAAACAAATGATTTAGCATCAGATACTTGCGATATAAGTGATGTAGCTTCAAATGCAGGCGAATCAAACGAGTTAGCTTCTAATCCATGCGAAACTCATGATTTAGCTTCAAATCAATGTGATGTAGAAGGTTTACCTTCAAATTCATGCTTAACAAATAATTTAGCTTCAAACATTTGGGATATAAGTGATATAGCTTCAAATGCAGACGATCAAACGAGTTAGCTTCAAAATCCATGCGATAAACTTGATTTAGTTTCAAATCAATGCGAAGTAGAAGGATTAGCTTAAAATCCATGCAACACAAATGATTTAGCTTCAAATACTTGCGATATAAATGATATAGCTTCAAATGCAGGCGAAACAAACGAGTTAGCTTCTAATCCATGCGAAACTCATGATTTAGATTCAAATCAATGCGATGTAGAAGGTTCACCTTCAAATCCATGCGCAACAAATGATTTAGCTTCAAACACTTGGGATATAAGTGATATAGCTTCAAATGCAGACGATCAAACGAGTTAGCTTCAAAATCCATGCGATAAACCTGATTTAGCTTCAAATCAATGCGAAGTAGAAGGATTAGCTTCAAATCCATGCAACACAAATGATTTAGCTTCAAGTCCTTGCGATATAAATGATATAGCTTCAAATGCAGGCGAAACAAACGAGTTAGCTTCTAATCCATGCGAAACTCATGATTTAGCTTCAAATCAATGCGATGTAGAAGTTTTACCTTCAAATCCATGCGCAACAAATGATTTAGCTTCAAACACTTGGGATATAAGTGATAAAGCTTCAAATGCATACGATCAAACGAGTTAGCTTCAAAATCCATGCGATAAACTTGATTTAGCTTCAAATCAATGCGATGTAGAAGGTTTACCTTCAAACCCATGCTTAACAAATAATTTAGCTTCGAACACTTGGGATATAAGTGATATAGCTTCAAATGCAGACGATCAAACGAGTTAGCTTCAAAATCCATGCGATAAACTTGATTTAGCTTCAAATCAATGCGAAGTAGAAGGATGAGCTTCAAATCCATGTAACATAAATGATTTAGCTTCAAATACTTGCGATATAAATGATATAGCTTCAAATGTAGGCGAAACAACCGAGTTAGCTTCTAATCCATGCGAAACTCATGATTTAGCTTCAAATCAATGCGATGTAGAAGGTTTACCTTCAAATCCATGCTTAACAAATAATTTAGCTTCAAATACTTGGGATATAAGTGATATAGCTTCAAATGCAGAAGATCAAACGAGTTAGCCTCAAAATCCATGCGATAAACTTGATTTAGCTTCAAATCAATGCGAAGTAGAAGGATGAGCTTCAAATCCATGCAACACAAATAATTTAGCTTCAAATACTTGCGATATAAATGATATAGCTTCAAATGTAGGCGAAACAAACGAGTTAGCTTCTAATCCATGCGAAACTCATGATTTAGCTTCAAATAAATGCGATGTAGAAGGTTTACCTTCAAATCCATGCTTAACAAATAATTTAGCTTCAAACACTTGGGATATAAGTGATATAGCTTCAAATGCAGACGATCAAACGAGTTAGCTTCAAAATCCATGCGATAAACTTGATTTAGCATCAAATCAATGCGAAGTAGAAGGATTAGCTTCAAATCCATGCAACACAAATGATTTAGCTTTAAATACTTGCGATATAAATGATATAGCTTCAAATGCAGGCCTAACAAACGAGTTATCTTTTAATCCATGCGAAACTCATGATTTAGCTTCAAATCAATGCGATGTAGAAGGTTTACCTTCAAATCCATGCACAACAAATGATTTAGCTTCAAACACTTGGGATATACGTGATATAGCTTCAAATGCAGACGATCAAACGAGTTAGCTTCAAAATCCATGCGATAAACTTGATTTAGCTTCAAATCAATGCGAAGTAGAAGGATGAGCTTCAAATCCATGTAACACAAATGATTTAGCTTCAAATACTTGCGATATAAATGATATAGCTTCAAATGCAGGCGAAACAAACGTGTTAGCTTCTATTCCATGCGAAACTCATGATTTAGCTTCAAATCAATGCGATGTAGAAGGTTTACCTTCAAATCCATGCTTAACAAATAATTTAGCTTCGAATACTTGGGATATAAGTGATATAGCTTCAAATGCAGACGATCAAACGAGTTAGCTTCAAAATCCATGCGATAAACTTGATTTAGCTTCAAATCAATGCGAATTAGAAGGATGAGCTTCAAATCCATGTAACATAAATGATTTAGCTTCAAATACTTGCGATATAAATGATATAGCTTCAAATGTAGGCGAAACAAACGAGTCAGCTTCTAATCCATGCGAAACTCATGATTTAGCTTCAAATCAATGCGATGTAGAAGGTTTACCTTCAAATCCATGCTTAACAAATAATTTAGCTTCAGAAACTTGGGATATAAGTGATATAGCTTCAAATGCAGACGATCAAACGAGTTAGCTTCAAAATCCATGCGATAAACTTGATTTAGCTTCAAATCAATGCGAAGTAGAAGGATGAGCTTCAAATCCATGTAACACAAATGATTTAGCTTCAAATACTTGCGATGTTAATGATATAGCTTCAAATGTAGGCGAAACAAACGAGTTAGCTTCTAATCCATGCGAAACTCATGATTTAGCTTAAAATCAATGCGATGTAGAGTTTTACCTTCAAATCCATGCTTAACAAATAATTTAGCTTCAAACACTTGGGATATAAGTGATATAGCTTCAAATGCAGACGATCAAACGAGTTAGCCACAAAATCCATGCGATAAACTTGATTTAGCTTGAAATCAATGCGAAGTAGAAGGATCAGCTTCAAATCCATGCAACACAAATGATTTAGCTTCAAATACTTGCGATATAAATGATATAGCTTCAAATGCAGGCGAAACAAACGTGTTAGCTTCTATTCCAGGCGAAACTCATGATTTAGCTTCAAATCAATGCGATGTAGAAGGTTTACCTTCAAATCCATGCTTAACAAATAATTTAGCTTCGAATACTTGGGATATAAGTGATATAGCTTCAAATGCAGACGATCAAACGAGTTACCTTCAAAATCCATGCGATAAACTTGATTTAGCTTCAAATCAATGCGAATTAGAAGGATGAGCTTCAAATCCATGTAACATAAATGATTTAGCTTCAAATACTTGCGATATAAATGATATAGCTTCAAATGTAGGCGAAACAACCGAGTTAGCTTCTAATCCATGCGAAACTCATGATTTAGCTTCAAATCAATGCGATGTAGAAGGTTTACCTTCAAATCCATGCTTAACAAATAATTTAGCTTCAAATACTTGGGATATAAGTGATATAGCTTCAAATGCAGAAGATCAAACGAGTTAGCCTCAAAATCCATGCGATAAACTTGATTTAGCTTCAAATCAATGCGAAGTAGAAGGATGAGCTTCAAATCCATGCAACACAAATAATTTAGCTTCAAATACTTGCGATATAAATGATATAGCTTCAAATGTAGGCGAAACAAACGAGTTAGCTTCTAATCCATGCGAAACTCATGATTTAGCTTCAAATAAATGCGATGTAGAAGGTTTACCTTCAAATCCATGCTTAACAAATAATTTAGCTTCAAACACTTGGGATATAAGTGATATAGCTTCAAATGCAGACGATCAAACGAGTTAGCTTCTAATCCATGCGAAACTCATGATTTAGCTTCAAATCAATGCGATGTAGAAGGTTTACCTTTAAAATCATGCTTAACAAATAATTCAGCTTCAAACACTTGGGATATAAGTGATATAGCTTCAAATGCAGAAGAAACGAACGAGTTATCTTCTAATCCATGCGAAACTCATGATTTAGCTTCAAATCAATGCGATGTAGAAGGTTTACCTTCAAATCCATGCTTAACAAATAATTTAGCTTCAAACACTTGGGATATAAGTGATATAGCTTGAAATGCAGACGATCAAACGAGTTAGCTTCAAGTCCACGAGAAACAAATGATTTAGCTTCAGACACTTGCGATATAAGTGATATAGCTTCAAATGCAGAAGAAACAAACGAGTTATCTTCTAATCCGTGCGAAACTCATGATATAGCTTCAAATCAATGCGATGTAGAAGGTTTACCTAGAAATCCATGCTTAACAAATAATTTAGCTTCAAACACTTGGGATATAAGTGATATAGCTTGAAATGCAGACGATCAAACGAGTTAGCTTCAAGTCCACGCGAAACAAGTGATTTAGCTTCAGACACTTGCGATATAAGTGATATAGCTGCAAATGCAGAAGAAACAAACGAGTTATCTTCAAATCCATGCCATGCACTTGATTTAGCTGAAAATGAATGACATGTAGAAGGTTTAGCTTCAAATCTATGCGAAACAGATGATTTAGCATCAGATACTTGCGATATAAGTGATATAGCTTGAAATGCAGGCGAAGCAAACGAGTTAGCTTCTATTCCATGCGAAACTCATGATTTAGCTGCAAATCAATGTGATGTAGAAGGTTTACCTTCAAATTCATGCTTAACAAATAATTTAGCTTCAAACACTTGGGATATAAGTGATATAGCTTCAAATGCGGACGATCAAACGAGTTAGCTTCAAGTTCACGCGAAACAAGTGATTTAGCTTCAGACACTTGCGATATAAGTGATATAGCTCCAAATGCAGAAGAAACAAACGAGTTATCTTCAAATCCATGCCAAGCACTTGATTTAGCTGAAAATCAATGCGAAGTAGAAGGATTAGCTTCAAATCCATGCAACACAAATGATTTAGCTTCAAATACTTGCGATATAAATGATATAGCTTCAAATGCAGGCGAAACAAACGAGTTAGCTTCTAATCCATGCGAAACTCATGATTTAGCTTCAAATCAATGCGATGTAGAAGGTTTACCTTTAAATCCATGCTTAACAAATAATTTAGCTTCAAACACTTGGGATATAAGTGATATAGCTTCAAATGCAGAAGAAACGAACGAGTTATCTTCTAATCCATGCGAAATTCATGATTTAGCTTCAAATCAATGCGATGTAGAAGGTTTACCTTCAAACCCATGCTTAACAAATAATTTAGCTTCAAACACTTGGGATATAAGTGATATAGCTTGAAATGCAGACGATCAAACGAGTTAGCTTCAAGTCCACGAGAAACAAACGATTTAGCTTCAGACACTTGCGATATAAGTGATATAGCTTCAAATGCAGAAGAAACAAACGAGTTATCTTCAAATCCATGCCAAGCACTTGATTTAGCTGAAAATCAATGCGATGTACAAGGTTTAGCTTCAAATCCATGCGAAACAAATGATTTAGCATCAGATACTTGCGATATAAGAGATATAGCTTCAAATGCAGGCGAAACAAACGAGTTAGCTTCTAATCCATGCGAAACTCATGATTTAGCTTCAAATCAATGCGATGTAGAAGGTTTACCTTCAAATCCATGCTTAACAAATAATTTAGCTTCAAACACTTGGGATATAAGTGATATAGCTTCAAATGCAGAAGAAACGAACGAGTTATCTTCTAATCCATGCGAAACTCATGATTTAGCTTCAATTCAATGCGATGTAGAAGGTTTACCTTCAAATTCATGCTTAACAAATAATTTAGCTTTAAACACTTGGGATATAAGTGATATAGCTTGAAATGCAGACGATCAAACGAGTTAGCTTCAAGTCCACGAGAAACAAATGATTTAGCTTCAGACACTTGCGATATAAGTGATATAGCTCCAAATGCAGAAGAAACAAACGAGTTATCTTCAAATCCATGCCAAGCACTTGATTTAGCTGAAAATCAATGCGATGTAGAAGGTTTAGCTTCAAATCCATGCGACACAAATGATTTAGCATCAGATACTTGCGATATAAGAGATATAGCTTCAAATGCAGGAGAAACAAACGAGTTAGCTTATAATCCATGCGAAACTCATGATTTAGCTTCAAATCAATGCGATGTAGAAGGTTTACCTTCAAATCCATGCTTAACAAATAATTTAGCTTCAAACACTTGGGATATAAGTGATATAGCTTCAAATGCGGACGATCAAACGAGTTAGCTTCAAGTTCACGCGAAACAAGTGATTTAGCTTCAGACACTTGCGATATAAGTGATATAGCTCCAAATGCAGAAGAAACAAACGAGTTATCTTCAAATTCATGCCAAGCACTTGATTTAGCTGAAAATCAATGCGAAGTAGAAGGATTAGCTTCAAATCCATGCAACACAAATGATTTAGCTTCAAATACTTGCGATATAAATGATATAGCTTCAAATGCAGGCGAAACAAACGAGTTAGCTTCTAATCCATGCGAAACTCATGATTTAGCTTCAAATCAATGCGATGTAGAAGGTTTACCTTTAAATCCATGCTTAACAAATAATTTAGCTTCAAACACTTGGGATATAAGTGATATAGCTTCAAATGCAGAAGAAACGAACGAGTTATCTTCTAATCCATGCGAAACTCATGATTTAGCTTCAAATCAATGCGATGTAGAAGGTTTACCTTCAAACCCATGCTTAACAAATAATTTAGCTTCAAACACTTGGGATATAAGTGATATAGCTTGAAATGCAGACGATCAAACGAGTTAGCTTCAAGTCCACGAGAAACAAATGATTTAGCTTCAGACACTTGCGATATAAGTGATATAGCTTCAAATGCAGAAGAAACAAACGAGTTATCTTCAAATCCATGCCAAGCACTTGATTTAGCTGAAAATCAATGCGATGTACAAGGTTTAGCTTCAAATCCATGCGAAACAAATGATTTAGCATCAGATACTTGCGATATAAGAGATATAGCTTCAAATGCAGGCGAAACAAACGAGTTAGCTTCTAATCCATGCGAAACTCATGATTTAGCTTCAAATCAATGCGATGTAGAAGGTTTACCTTCAAATCCATGCTTAACAAATAATTTAGCTTCAAACACTTGGGATATAAGTGATATAGCTTCAAATGCAGAAGAAACGAACGAGTTATCTTCTAATCCATGCGAAACTCATGATTTAGCTTCAAATCAATGCGATGTAGAAGGTTTACCTTCAAATCCATGCTTAACAAATAATTTAGCTTCAAACACTTGGCATATAAGTGATATAGCTTCAAATGCAGACGATCAAACGAGTTAGCTTCAAAATCCATGCGATAAACTTGATTTAGCTTCAAATCAATGCGAAGTAGAAGGATTAGCTTCAAATCCATGCAACACAAATGATTTAGCTTCAAATACTTGCGATATAAATGATATAGCTTCAAATGCAGGCGAAACAAACGAGTTAGCTTCTAATCCATGCGAAACTCATGATTTAGCTTCAAATCAATGCGATGTAGAAGGTTTACCTTTAAAATCATGCTTAACAAATAATTTAGCTTCAAACACTTGGGATATAAGTGATATAGCTTCAAATGCAGAAGAAAGGAACGAGTTATCTTCTAATCCATGCGAAACTCATGATTTAGCTTCAAATCAATGCGATGTAGAAGGTTTACCTTCAAATTCATGCTTAACAAATAATTTAGCTTCAAACACTTGGGATATAAGTGATATAGCTTGAAATGCAGGCGAAGCAAACGAGTTAGCTTCTAATCCATGCGAAACTCATGATTTAGCTGCAAATCAATGTGATGTAGAAGGTTTACCTTCAAATTCATGCTTAACAAATAATTTAGCTTCAAACACTTGGGATATAAGTGATATAGCTTCAAATGCGGACGATCAAACGAGTTAGCTTCAAGTTCACGCGAAACAAGTGATTTAGCTTCAGACACTTGCGATATAAGTGATATAGCTCCAAATGCAGAAGAAACAAACGAGTTATCTTCAAATCCATGCCAAGCACTTGATTTAGCTGAAAATCAATGCGAAGTAGAAGGATTAGCTTCAAATCCATGCAACACAAATGATTTAGCTTCAAATACTTGCGATATAAATGATATAGCTTCAAATGCAGGCGAAACAAACGAGTTAGCTTCTAATCCATGCGAAACTCATGATTTAGCTTCAAATCAATGCGATGTAGAAGGTTTACCTTTAAATCCATGCTTAACAAATAATTTAGCTTCAAACACTTAGGATATAAGTGATATAGCTTCAAATGCAGAAGAAACGAACGAGTTATCTTCTAATCCATGCGAAACTCATGATTTAGCTTCAAATCAATGCGATGTAGAAGGTTTACCTTCAAACCCATGCTTAACAAATAATTTAGCTTCAAACACTTGGGATATAAGTGATATAGCTTGAAATGCAGACGATCAAACGAGTTAGCTTCAAGTCCACGAGAAACAAATGATTTAGCTTCAGACACTTGCGATATAAGTGATATAGCTTCAAATGCAGAAGAAACAAACGAGTTATCTTCAAATCCATGCCAAGCACTTGATTTAGCTGAAAATCAATGCGATGTACAAGGTTTAGCTTCAAATCCATGCGAAACAAATGATTTAGCATCAGATACTTGCGATATAAGAGATATAGCTTCAAATGCAGGAGAAACAAACGAGTTAGCTTATAATCCATGCGAAACTCATGATTTAGCTTCAAATCAATGCGATGTAGAAGGTTTACCTTCAAATCCATGCTTAACAAATAATTTAGCTTCAAACACTTGGGATATAAGTGATATAGCTTCAAATGCAGAAGAAACGAACGAGTTATCTTCTAATCCATGCGAAACTCATGATTTAGCTTCAATTCAATGCGATGTAGAAGGTTTACCTTCAAATTCATGCTTAACAAATAATTTAGCTTTAAACACTTGGGATATAAGTGATATAGCTTGAAATGCAGACGATCAAACGAGTTAGCTTCAAGTCCACGAGAAACAAATGATTTAGCTTCAGACACTTGCGATATAAGTGATATAGCTCCAAATGCAGAAGAAACAAACGAGTTATCTTCAAATCCATGCCAAGCACTTGATTTAGCTGAAAATCAATGCGATGTAGAAGGTTTAGCTTCAAATCCATGCGAAACAAATCATTTAGCATCAGATACTTGCGATATAAGAGATATAGCTTCAAATGCAGGAGAAACAAACGAGTTAGCTTATAATCCATGCGAAACTCATGATTTAGCTTCAAATCAATGCGATGTAGAAGGTTTACCTTCAAATCCATGCTTAACAAATAATTTAGCTTCAAACACTTGGGATATAAGTGATATAGCTTCAAATGCAGACGATCAAACGAGTTAGCTTCAAAATCCATGCGATAAACTTGATATAGCTTCAAATCAATGCGAAGTAGAAGGATTAGCTTCAAATCCATGCAACACAAATGATTTAGCTTCAAATACTTGCGATATAAATGATATAGCTTCAAATGCAGGCGAAACAAACGAGTTAGCTTCTAATCCATGCGAAACTCATGATTTAGCTTCAAATCAATGCGATGTAGAAGGTTTACCTTTAAAATCATGCTCAACAAATAATTTAGCTTCAAACACTTGTGATATAAGTGATATAGCTTCAAATGCAGAAGAAACGAACGAGTTAGCTTCTAATCCATGCGAAACTCATGATTTAGCTTCAAATCAATGTGATGTAGAAGGTTTACCTTCAAATCCATGATCAACAAATAATTTAGCATCAAACACTTGGGATATAAGTGATATAGCTTCAAATGCAGACGATCAAACGAATTAGCTTCAAAATCCATGCGAGAAACTTGATTTAGCTTCAAATCAATGCGAAGTAGAAGGATTAGCTTCAAATCAATGCGAAGTAGAAGGATTAGCTTCAAATCCGTGCAACACATATCATGTAGCTTCAAATACTTGCGATATAAATCATATAGCTTCAAATGCAGGCGAAACAAACGAGTTAGCTTCTAATCCATGCGAAACTCATGATTTAGCTTCAAATCAATGCGATGTAGAAGGTTTACCTTGAAATCCATGCTTAACAAATAATTTAGCTTCAAACACTTGGGATATAAGTGATATAGCTTGAAATGCAGACGATCAAACGAGTTAGCTTCAAGTCCACGCGAAACAAGTGATTTAGCTTCAGACACTTGCGATATAAGTGATATAGCTTCAAATGCAGAAGAAACAAACGAGTTATCTTCAAATCCATGCCATGCACTTGATTTAGCTGAAAATGAATGACATGTAGAAGGTTTAGCTTCAAATCTATGCGAAACAAATGATTTAGCATCAGATACTTGCGATATAAGTGATATAGATTCAAATGCAGGCGAAGCAAACGAGTTAGCTTCTAATCCATGCGAAACTCATGATTTAGCTGCAAATCAATGTGATGTAGAAGGTTTACCTTCAAATTCATGCTTAACAAATAATTTAGCTTCAAACACTTGGGATATAAGTGATATAGCTTCAAATGCGGACGATCAAACGAGTTAGCTTCAAGTTCACGCGAAACAAGTGATTTAGCTTCAGACACTTGCGATATAAGTGATACAGCTTCAAATGCAGAAGAAACAAACGAGTTATCTTCAAATCCATGCCAAGCACTTGATTTAGCTGAAAATCAATGCGATGTACAAGGTTTAGCTTCAAATCCATGCGAAACAAATGATTTAGCATCAGATACTTGCGATATAAGAGATATAGCTTCAAATGCAGGAGAAACAAACGAGTTAGCTTATAATCCATGCGAAACTCATGATTTAGCTTCAAATCAATGCGATGTAGAAGGTTTACCTTCAAATCCATGCGTAACAAATAATTTAGCTTCAAACACTTGGGATATAAGTGATATAGCTTCAAATGCAGACGATCAAACGAGTTAGCTTCAAAATCCATGCGATAAACTTGATTTAGCTTCAAATCAATGCGAAGGAGAAGGATTAGCTTCAAATCCATGCAACACAAATGATTTAGCTTCAAATACTTGCGATATAAATGACATAGCTTCAAATGCAGGCGAAACAAACGAGTTAGCTTCTAATCCATGCGAAACTCATGATTTAGCTTCAAATCAATGCGATGTAGAAGGTTTACCTTTAAATCCATGCTTAACAAATAATTTAGCTTCAAACACTTGGGATATAAGTGATATAGCTTCAAATGCAGAAGAAACGAACGAGTTATCTTCTAGTCCATGCGAAACTCATGATTTAGCTTCAAATCAATGCGATGTTGAAGGTTTACCTTCAAATCCATGCTTAACAAATAATTTAGCTTCAAACACTTGGGATATAAGTGATATAGCTTGAAATGCAGACGATCAAACGAGTTAGCTTCAAGTCCACGAGAAACAAATGATTTAGCTTCAGACACTTGCGATATAAGTGATATAGCTTCAAATGCAGAAGAAACAAACGAGTTATCTTCTAATCCGTGCGAAACTCATGATTTAGCTTCAAATCAATGCGATGTAGAAGGTTTACCTTGAAATCCATGCTTAACAAATAATTTAGCTTCAAACACTTGGGATATAAGTGATATAGCTTGAAATGCAGACGATCAAACGAGTTAGCTTCAAGTCCACGCGAAACAAGTGATTAAGCTTCAGACACTTGCGATATAAGTGATATAGCTTCAAATGCAGAAGAAACAAACGAATTATCTTCAAATCCATGCCATGCACTTGATTTAGCTGAAAATGAATGACATGTAGAAGGTTTAGCTTCAAATCTATGCGAAACAAATGATTTAGCATCAGATACTTGCGATATAAGTGATATAGCTTCAAATGCAGAAGAAACGAACGAGTTATCTTCTAATCCATGCGAAACTCATGATTTAGCTTCAAATCAATGCGATGTAGAAGGTTTACCTTCAAATCCATGCTTAACAAATAATTTAGCTTCAAACACTTGGGATATAAGTGATATAGCTTGAAATGCAGACGATCAAACGAGTTAGCTTCAAGTCCACGAGAAACAAATGATTTAGCTTCAGACACTTGCGATATAAGTGATATAGCTTCAAATGCAGAAGAAACAAACGAGTTATCTTCTAATCCGTGCGAAACTCATGATTTAGCTTCAAATCAATGCGATGTAGAAGGTTTACATTGAAATCCATGCTTAACAAATAATTTAGCTTCAAACACTTGGGATATAAATGATATAGCTTGAAATGCAGACGATCAAACGAGTTAGCTTCAAGTCCACGCGAAACAAGTGATTTAGCTTCAGACACCTGCGATATAAGTGATATAGCTTCAAATGCAGAAGAAACAAACGAGTTATCTTCAAATCCATGCCATGCACTTGATTTAGCTGAAAATGAATGAGATGTAGAAGGTTTAGCTTCAAATCTATGCGAAACAAATGATTTAGCAGCAGATACTTGCGATATAAGTGATATAGCTTCAAATGCAGGCGAAACAAACGAGTTAGCTTCTAATCCATGCGAAACTCATGATTTAGCTGCAAATCAATGTGATGTAGAAGGTTTACCTTCAAATTCATGCTTAACAAATAATTTAGCTTCAAACACTTGGGATATAAGTGATATAGCTTCAAATGCGGACGATCAAACGAGTTAGCTTCAAGTTCACGCGAAACAAGTGATTTAGCTTCAGACACTTGCGATATAAGTGATACAGCTTCAAATGCAGAAGAAACAAACGAGTTATCTTCAAATCCATGCCAAGCACTTGATTTAGCTGAAAATCAATGCGATGTACAAGGTTTAGCTTCAAATCCATGCGAAACAAATGATTTAGCATCAGATACTTGCGATATAAGAGATATAGATTCAAATGCAGGAGAAACAAACGAGTTAGCTTATAATCCATGCGAAACTCATGATTTAGCTTCAAATCAATGCGATGTAGAAGGTTTACCTTCAAATCCATGCGTAACAAATAATTTAGCTTCAAACACTTGGGATATAAGTGATATAGCTTCAAATGCAGACGATCAAACGAGTTAGCTTCAAAATCCATGCGATAAACTTGATTTAGCTTCAAATCAATGCGAAGTAGAAGGATTAGCTTCAAATTCATGCAACACAAATGATTTAGCTTCAAATACTTGCGATATAAATGATATAGCTTCAAATGCAGGCGAAACAAACGAGTTAGCTTCTAATCCATGCGAAACTCATGATTTAGCTTCAAATCAATGCGATGTAGAAGGTTTACCTTTAAATCCATGCTTAACAAATAATTTAGCTTCAAACACTTGGGATATATGTGATATAGCTTCAAATGCAGAAGAAACGAACGAGTTATCTTCTAATCCATGCGAAACTCATGATTTAGCTTCAAATCAATGCGATGTTGAAGGTTTACCTTCAAATCCATGCTTAACAAATAATTTAGCTTCAAACACTTGGGATATAAGTGATATAGCTTGAAATGCAGACGATCAAACGAGTTAGCTTCAAGTCCACGCGAAACAAGTGATTTAGCTTCAGACACTTGCGATATAAGTGATATAGCTTCAAATGCAGAAGAAACAAACGAGTTATCTTCAAATCCATGCCATGCACTTGATTTAGCTGAAAATGAATGACATGTAGAAGGTTTAGCTTCAAATCTATGCGAAACAAATGATTTAGCATCAGATACTTGCGATATAAGTGATATAGCTTCAAATGCAGAAGAAACGAACGAGTTATCTTCTAATCCATGCGAAACTCATGATTTAGCTTCAAATCAATGCGATGTAGAAGGTTTACCTTCAAATCCATGCTTAACAAATAATTTAGCTTCAAACACTTGGGATATAAGTGATATAGCTTGAAATGCAGACGATCAAACGAGTTAGCTTCAAGTCCACGCGAAACAAGTGATTTAGCTTCAGACACTTGCGATATAAGTGATATAGCTCCAAATGCAGAAGAAACAAACGAGTTATCTTCAAATCCATGCCAAGCACTTGATTTAGCTGAAAATCAATGCGATGTAGAAGGTTTAGCTTCAAATCCATGCGAAACAAATGATTTAGCATCAGATACTTGCGATATAAGAGATATAGCTTCAAATGCAGGAGAAACAAACGAGTTAGCTTATAATCCATGCGAAACTCATGATTTAGCTTCAAATCAATGCGATGTAGAAGGTTTACCTTCAAATCCATGCTTAACAAATAATTTAGCTTCAAACACTTGGGATATAAGTGATATAGCTTCAAATGCAGACGATCAAACGAGTTAGCTTCAAGTCCACGCGAAACATGTGATTTAGCTTCAGACACCTGCGATATAAGTGATATAGCTTCAAATGCAGAAGAAACAAACGAGTCATCTTCAAATCCATGCCATGCACTTGATTTAGCTGAAAATGAATGAGATGTAGAAGGTTTAGCTTCAAATCTATGCGAAACAAATGATTTAGCAGCAGATACTTGCGATATAAGTGATATAGCTTCAAATGCAGGCGAAACAAACGAGTTAGCTTCTAATCCATGCGAAACTCATGATTTAGCTTCAAATCAATGTGATGTAGAAGGTTTACCTTCAAATCCATGCTCAACAAATAATTTAGCATCAAACACTTGGGATATAAGTGATATAGCTTCAAATGCAGACGATCAAACGAGTTAGCCTCAAAATCCATGCGATAAACTTGATTTAGCTTGAAATCAATGCGAAGTAGAAGGATGAGCTTCAAATCCATGCAACACAAATGATTTAGCTTGAAATACTTGCGATATAAATGATATAGCTTCAAATGTAGGCTAAACAAACGAGTTAGCTTCTAATCCATGCGAAACTCATGATTTAGCTTCAAATCAATGCGATGTAGAAGGTTTACCTTCAAACCATGCTTAACAAATGATTTAGCTTCAAACACTTGGGATATACGTGATATAGCTTCAAATGCAGGCGAAACAAACGTGTTAGCTTGTAATCCATGCGAAACTCATGATTTAGCTTCAAATCAATGCGATGTAGAAGGTTTACCTTCAAATCCATGCTTAACAAATAATTTAGCTTCAAACACTTGGGATATAAGTGATATAGCTTCAAATGCGGACGATCAAACGAGTTAGCTTCAAGTTCACGCGAAATAAGTGATTTAGCTTCAGACACTTGCGATATAAGTGATATAGCTTCAAATGCAGAAGAAACAAACGAGTTATCTTCAAATCCATGCCAAGCACTTGATTTAGCTGAAAATCAATGCGATGTAGAAGGTTTAGCTTCAAATCCATGCGAAACAAATGATTTAGCATCAGATACTTGCGATATAAGTGATATAGCTTCAAATGCAGGAGAAACAAACGAGTTAGCTTATAATCCATGCGAAATTCATGATTTAGCTTCAAATCAATGCGATGTAGAAGGTTTACCTTCAAATCCATGCTTAACAAATAATTTAGCTTCAAACACTTGGGATATAAGTCATATAGCTTCAAATACAGACGATCAAACGAGTTAGCTTCAAAATCCATGCGATAAACTTGATTTAGCTTCAAATCAATGCGAAGTAGAAGGATTAGTTTCAAATCCATGCGAAACAAATGATTTAGTTTCAGATACTTGCGGTATAAATGATACAGATTCAAATGCAGACGAAACAAACGAGTTAGCTTCATATCTATGCGAAACAGATGATTTAGCTTCAAATCAATGCGATGTAGAAGGTTTACCTTCAAATCCATGCTTCAAAAATGATTTAGCTTCAAACACTTGGGATATAAGTGATATGGCTTCAAATGCAGACGATCAAACGAGTTAGCTTCAAAATCCATGCGATAAACATGATTTAGCTTGAAATCAATGCGATGTAGATGGTTTACCTTCAAATCCATACTTAACAAATGATTTAGCTTCAAACACTTGGGATATACGTGATATAGCTTCAAATGCAGACGATCAAACGAGTTAGCTTCAAAATCCATGCGATAAACTTGATTTAGCTTCAAATCAATGCGAAGTAGAAGGATTAGCTTCAAATCCATGCAACACAAACGATTTAGCTTCAAATACTTGCGATATAAATGATATAGCTTCAAATGCAGGCGAAACAAACGAGTTAGCTTCAAGTCCACGAGAAACAAATGATTTAGCTTCAGACACTTGCGATATAAGTGATATAGCTTCAAATGCAGAAGAAACGAACGAGTTATCTTCTAATCCATGCGAAACTGATGATTTAGCTTCAAATCAATGCGATGTAGAAGGTTTACCTACAAATCCATGCTTAACGAATAATTTAGCTTCAAACACTTGGGATATAAGTGATATAGCTTGAAATGCAGACGATCAAACGAGTTAGATTCAAGTCCACGAGAAACAAATGATTTAGCTTCAGACACTTGCGATATAAGTGATATAGCTTCAAATGCAGAAGAAACAAACGAGTTATCTTATAATCCGTGCGAAACTCATGATTTAGCTTCAAATCAATGCGATGTAGAAGGTTTACCTTGAAATCCATGCTTAACAAATGATTTAGCTTCAAATACTTGGGATATAAATGATATAGCTTCAAATGCAGAAGAAACAAACGAGTTATCTTCAAATCCATGCCATGCACTTGATTTAGCTGAAAATGAATGACATGTAGAAGGTTTAGCTTCAAATCTATGCGAAACAAATGATTTAGCATCAGATACTTGCGATATAAGTGATATAGCTTCAAATGCAGAAGAAACGAACGAGTTATCTTCTAATCCATGCGAAACTCATGATTTAGCTTCAAATCAATGCGATGTAGAAGGTTTACCTTCAAATCCATGCTTAACAAATAATTTAGCTTCAAACACTTGGGATATAAGTGATATAGCTTGAAATGCAGACGATCAAACGAGTTAGCTTCAAGTCCACGAGAAACAAATGATTTAGCTTCAGACACTTGCGATATAAGTAATATAGCTTCAAATGCAGAAGAAACAAACGAGTTATCTTCAAATCCGTGCGAAACTCATGATTTAGCTTCAAATCAATGCGATGTAGAAGGTTTACCTTGAAATCCATGCTTAACAAATAATTTAGCTTCAAACACTTGGGATATAAATGATATAGCTTGAAATGCAGACGATCAAACGAGTTAGCTTCAAGTCCACGCGAAACAAGTGATTTAGCTTCAGACACCTGCGATATAAGTGATATAGTTTCAAATGCAGAAGAAACAAACGAGTTATCTTCAAATCCATGCCATGCACTTGATTTAGCTGAAAATGAATGAGATGTAGAAGGTTTAGCTTCAAATCTATGCGAAACAAATGATTTAGCAGCAGATACTTGCGATATAAGTGATATAGCTTCAAATGCAGGCGAAACAAACGAGTTAGCTTCTAATCCATGCGAAACTCATGATTTAGCTGCAAATCAATGTGATGTAGAAGGTTTACCTTCAAATTCATGCTTAACAAATAATTTAGCTTCAAACACTTGGGATATAAGTGATATAGCTTCAAATGCGGACGATCAAACGAGTTAGCTTCAAGTTCACGCGAAACAAGTGATTTAGCTTCAGACACTTGCGATATAAGTGATACAGCTTCAAATGCAGAAGAAACAAACGAGTTATCTTCAAATCCATGCCAAGCACTTGATTTAGCTGAAAATCAATGCGATGTACAAGGTTTAGCTTCAAATCCATGCGAAACAAATGATTTAGCATCAGATACTTGCGATATAAGAGATATAGATTCAAATGCAGGAGAAACAAACGAGTTAGCTTATAATCCATGCGAAACTCATGATTTAGCTTCAAATCAATGCGATGTAGAAGGTTTACCTTCAAATCCATGCGTAACAAATAATTTAGCTTCAAACACTTGGGATATAAGTGATATAGCTTCAAATGCAGACGATCAAACGAGTTAGCTTCAAAATCCATGCGATAAACTTGATTTAGCTTCAAATCAATGCGAAGTAGAAGGATTAGCTTCAAATTCATGCAACACAAATGATTTAGCTTCAAATACTTGCGATATAAATGATATAGCTTCAAATGCAGGCGAAACAAACGAGTTAGCTTCTAATCCATGCGAAACTCATGATTTAGCTTCAAATCAATGCGATGTAGAAGGTTTACATTTAAATCCATGCTTAACAAATAATTTAGCTTAAAACACTTGGGATATATGTGATATAGCTTCAAATGCAGAAGAAACGAACGAATTATCTTCTAATCCATGCGAAACTCATGATTTAGCTTCAAATCAATGCGATGTTGAAGGTTTACCTTCAAATCCATGCTTAACAAATAATTTAGCTTCAAACACTTGGGATATAAGTGATATAGCTTGAAATGCAGACGATCAAACGAGTTAGCTTCAAGTCCACGCGAAACAAGTGATTTAGCTTCAGACACTTGCGATATAAGTGATATAGCTTCAAATGCAGAAGAAACAAACGAGTTATCTTCAAATCCATGCCATGCACTTGATTTAGCTGAAAATGAATGACATGTAGAAGGTTTAGCTTCAAATCTATGCGAAACAAATGATTTAGCATCAGATACTTGCGATATAAGTGATATAGCTTCAAATGCAGAAGAAACGAACGAGTTATCTTCTAATCCATGCGAAACTCATGATTTAGCTTCAAATCAATGCGATGTAGAAGGTTTACCTTCAAATCCATGCTTAACAAATAATTTAGCTTCAAACACTTGGGATATAAGTGATATAGCTTGAAATGCAGACGATCAAACGAGTTAGCTTCAAGTCCACGAGAAACAAATGATTTAGCTTCAGGCACTTGCGATATAAGAGATATAGCTTCAAATGCAGGAGAAACAAACGAGTTAGCTTATAATCCATGCGAAACTCATGATTTAGCTTCAAATCAATGCGATGTAGAAGGTTTACCTTCAAATCCATGCTTAACAAATAATTTAGCTTCAAACACTTGGGATATAAGTGATATAGCTTCAAATGCAGACGATCAAACGAGTTAGCTTCAAAATCCATGCGATAAACTTGATTTAGCTTCAAATCTATGCGAAGTAGAAGGATTAGCTTCAAATCCATGCAACACAAATGATTTAGTTTCAAATACTTGCGATATAAATGATATAGCTTCAAATGCAGGCGAAACAAACGAGTTAGCTTCTAATCCATACGAAACTCATGATTTAGCTTCAAATCAATGCGATGTAGAAGGTTTACCTTTAAATCCATGCTTAACAAATAATGTAGCTTCAAACACTTGGGATATAAGTGATATAGCTTCAAATGCAGAAGAAACGAACGAGTTATCTTCTAATCCATGCGAAACTCATGATTTAGCTTCAAATCAATGCGATGTAGAAGGTTTACCTTCAAATCCATGCTTAACAAATAATTTAGCTTCAAACACTTGGGATATAAGTGATATAGCTTGAAATGCAGACGATCAAACGAGTTAGCTTCAAGTCCACGAGAAACAAATGATTTAGCTTCAGACACTTGCGATATAAGTAATATAGCTTCAAATGCAGAAGAAACAAACGAGTTATCTTCTAATCCGTGCGAAACTCATGATTTAGCTTCAAATCAATGCGATGTAGAAGGTTTACCTTGAAATCCATGCTTAACAAATAATTTAGCTTCAAACACTTGGGATATAAGTGATATAGCTTGAAATGCAGACGATCAAACGAGTTAGCTTCAAGTCCACGCGAAACAAGTGATTTAGCTTCAGACACTTGCGATATAAGTGATATAGCTCCAAATGCAGAAGAAACAAACGAGTTATCTTCAAATCCATGCCAAGCACTTGATTTAGCTGAAAATCAATGCGATGTAGAAGGTTTAGCTTCAAATCCATGCGAAACAAATGATTTAGCATCAGATACTTGCGATATAAGAGATATAGCTTCAAATGCAGGAGAAACAAACGAGTTAGCTTATAATCCATGCGAAACTCATGATTTAGCTTCAAATCAATGCGATGTAGAAGGTTTACCTTCAAATCCATGCTTAACAAATAATTTAGCTTCAAACACTTGGGATATAAGTGATATAGCTTCAAATGCAGACGATCAAACGAGTTAGCTTCAAGTCCACGCGAAACAAGTGATTTAGCTTCAGACACCTGCGATATAAGTGATATAGCTTCAAATGCAGAAGAAACAAACGAGTCATCTTCAAATCCATGCCATGCACTTGATTTAGCTGAAAATGAATGAGATGTAGAAGGTTTAGCTTCAAATCTATGCGAAACAAATGATTTAGCAGCAGATACTTGCGATATAAGTGATATAGCTTCAAATGCAGACGAAACAAACGAGTTAGCTTCTAATCCATGCGAAACTCATGATTTAGCTTCAAATCAATGTGATGTAGAAGGTTTACCTTCAAATCCATGCTCAACAAATAATTTAGCATCAAACACTTGGGATATAAGTGATATAGCTTCAAATGCAGACGATCAAACGAGTTAGCCTCAAAATCCATGCGATAAACTTGATTTAGCTTGAAATCAATGCGAAGTAGAAGGATGAGCTTCAAATCCATGCAACACAAATGATTTAGCTTGAAATACTTGCGATATAAATGATATAGCTTCAAATGTAGGCTAAACAAACGAGTTAGCTTCTAATCCATGCGAAACTCATGATTTAGCTTCAAATCAATGCGATGTAGAAGGTTTACCTTCAAATCCATGCTTAACAAATGATTTAGCTTCAAACACTTGGGATATACGTGATATAGCTTCAAATGCAGGCGAAACAAACGTGTTAGCTTGTAATCCATGCGAAACTCATGATTTAGCTTCAAATCAATGCGATGTAGAAGATTTACCTTCAAATCCATGCTTAACAAATAATTTAGCTTCAAACACTTGGGATATAAGTGATATAGCTTCAAATGCGGACGATCAAACGAGTTAGCTTCAAGTTCACGCGAAATAAGTGATTTAGCTTCAGACACTTGCGATATAAGTGATATAGCTTCAAATGCAGAAGAAACAAACGAGTTATCTTCAAATCCATGCCAAGCACTTGATTTAGCTGAAAATCAATGCGATGTAGAAGGTTTAGCTTCAAATCCATGCGAAACAAATGATTTAGCATCAGATACTTGCGATATAAGTGATATAGCTTCAAATGCAGGAGAAACAAACGAGTTAGCTTATAATCCATGCGAAATTCATGATTTAGCTTCAAATCAATGCGATGTAGAAGGTTTACCTTCAAATCCATGCTTAACAAATAATTTAGCTTCAAACACTTGGGATATAAGTGATATAGCTTCAAATACAGACGATCAAACGAGTTAGCTTCAAAATCCATGCGATAAACTTGATTTAGCTTCAAATCAATGCGAAGTAGAAGGATTAGTTTCAAATCCATGCGAAACAAATGATTTAGTTTCAGATACTTGCGGTATAAATGATACAGATTCAAATGCAGACGAAACAAACGAGTTAGCTTCATATCTATGCGAAACAGATGATTTAGCTTCAAATCAATGCGATGTAGAAGGTTTACCTTCAAATCCATGCTTCAAAAATGATTTAGCTTCAAACACTTGGGATATAAGTGATATGGCTTCAAATGCAGACGATCAAACGAGTTAGCTTCAAAATCCATGCGATAAACATGATTTAGCTTGAAATCAATGCGATGTAGATGGTTTACCTTCAAATCCATACTTAACAAATGATTTAGCTTCAAACACTTGGGATATACGTGATATAGCTTCAAATGCAGACGATCAAACGAGTTAGCTTCAAAATCCATGCGATAAACTTGATTTAGCTTCAAATCAATGCGAAGTAGAAGGATTAGCTTCAAATCCATGCAACACAAACGATTTAGCTTCAAATACTTGCGATATAAATGATATAGCTTCAAATGCAGGCGGAACAAACGAGTTAGCTTCAAGTCCACGAGAAACAAATGATTTAGCTTCAGACACTTGCGATATAAGTGATATAGCTTCAAATGCAGAAGAAACGAACGAGTTATCTTCTAATCCATGCGAAACTCATGATTTAGCTTCAAATCAATGCGATGTAGAAGGTTTACCTACAAATCCATGCTTAACGAATAATTTAGCTTCAAACACTTGGGATATAAGTGATATAGCTTGAAATGCAGACGATCAAACGAGTTAGATTCAAGTCCACGAGAAACAAATGATTTAGCTTCAGACACTTGCGATATAAGTGATATAGCTTCAAATGCAGAAGAAACAAACGAGTTATCTTATAATCCGTGCGAAACTCATGATTTAGCTTCAAATCAATGCGATGTAGAAGGTTTACCTTGAAATCCATGCTTAACAAATGATTTAGCTTCAAATACTTGGGATATAAATGATATAGCTTCAAATGCAGAAGAAACAAACGAGTTATCTTCAAATCCATGCCATGCACTTGATTTAGATTCAAATCAATGCGATGTGGAAGGTTCACCTTCAAATACATGGGCAACAAATGATTTAGCTTCAAACATTTGGGATATAAGTGATATAGCTTGAAATGCAGACGATCAAACGAGTTAGCTTCAAAATCCATGCGATAAACTTGATTTAGCTTCAAAGCAATGCGAAGTAGAAGGATTAGCTTCAAATCCGTGGAACACAAATGATTTAGTTTCAAATACTTGCGATATAAATGATATAGCTTCAAATGCAGGCGAAACAAACGAGTTAGCTTCTAATCCATGCGAAACTCATGATTTAGCTTCAAATCAATGCGATGTAGAAGGTTTACCTTTAAATCCATGCTTAACAAATAATTTAGCTTCAAACACTTGGGATATAAGTGATATAGCTTCAAATGCAGAAGAAACGAACGAGTTATCTTCTAATCCATGCGAAACTCATGATTTAGCTTAAAATCAATGCGATGTAGAGTTTTGCCTTCAAACCCATGCTTAACAAATAATTTAGCTTCAAACACTTGGGATATAAGTGATATAGCTTCAAATGCAGACGATCAAACGAGTTAGCCTCAAAATCCATGCGATAAACTTGATTTAGCTTGAAATCAATGCGAAGTAGAAGGATGAGCTTCAAATCCATGCAACACAAATGATTTAGCTTCAAATACTTGCGATATAAATGATATAGCTTCAAATGTAGGCTAAACAAACGAGTTAGCTTCTAATCCATGCGAAACTCATGATTTAGCTTAAAATCAATGCGATGTAGAGTTTTGCCTTCAAACCCATGCTTAACAAATAATTTAGCTTCAAACACTTGGGATATAAGTGATATAGCTTCAAATACAGACGATCAAACGAGTTAGCCTCAAAATCCATGCGATAAACTTGATTTAGCTTGAAATCAATGCGAAGTAGAAGGATGAGCTTCAAATCCATGCAACACAAATGATTTAGCTTCAAATACTTGCGATATAAATGATATAGCTTCAAATGTAGGCTAAACAAACGAGTTAGCTTCTAATCCATGCGAAACTCATGATTTAGATTCAAATCAATGCGATGTAGAAGGTTTACCTTCAAATCCATGCTTAACAAATGATTTAGCTTCAAACACTTGGGATATACGTCATATAGCTTCAAATGCAGACGATCAAACGAGTTAGCTTCAAGTCCACGCGAAACAAGCGATTTAGCTTCAGACACTTGCGATATAAGTGATATAGCTTCAAATGCAGAAGAAACAAACGAATTATCTTCAAATCCATGCCAAGCACTTGATTTAGCTGAAAATCAATGCGATGTAGAAGGTTTAGCTTCAAATCCATGCGAAACAAATGATTTAGCATCAGATACTTGCGATATAAATGATATAGCTTCAAATGTAGGCTAAACAAACGAGTTAGCTTCTATTCCATGCGAAACTCATGATTTAGCTTCAAATCAATGCGATGTAGAAGGTTTACCTTCAAATCCATGCTTAACAAATGATTTAGCTTCAAACACTTGGGATATACGTGATATAGCTTCAAATGCAGGCGATACAAACGTGTTAGCTTGTAATCCATGCGAAACTCATGATTTAGCTTAAAATCAATGCGATGTAGAGTTTTGCCTTCAAACCCATGCTTAACAAATAATTTAGCTTCAAACACTTGGGATATAAGTGATATAGCTTCAAATGCAGACGATCAAACGAGTTAGCCTCAAAATCCATGCGATAAACTTGATTTAGATTGAAATCAATCCGAAGTAGAAGGATGAGCTTCAAATCCATGCAACACAAATGATTTAGCTTGAAATACTTGCGATATAAATGATATAGCTTCAAATGTAGGCTAAACAAACGAGTTAGCTTCTAATCCATGCGAAACTCATGATTTAGCTTCAAATCAATGCGATGTAGAAGGTTTACCTTCAAATCCATGCTTAACAAATGATTTAGCTTCAAACACTTGGGATATACGTGATATAGCTTCAAATGCAGGCGAAACAAACGTGTTAGATTGTAATCCATGCGAAACTCATGATTTAGCTTCAAATCAATGCGATGTAGAAGGTTTACCTTCAAATCCATGCTTAACAAATAATTTAGCTTCAAACACTTGGGATATAAGTGATATAGCTTCAAATGCGGACGATCAAACGAGTTAGCTTCAAGTTCACGCGAAACAAGTGATTTAGCTTCAGACACTTGCAATATAAGTGATATAGCTTCAAATGCAGAAGAAAGAAACGAGTTATCTTCAAATCCATGCCAAGCACTTGATTTAGCTGAAAATCAATGCGATGTAGAAGGTTTAGCTTCAAATCCATGCGAAACAAATGATTTAGCATCAGATACTTGCGATATAAGTGATATAGCTTCAAATGCAGGAGAAACAAACGAGTTAGCTTATAATCCATGCGAAATTCATGATTTAGCTTCAAATCAATGCGATGTAGAAGGTTTACCTTCAAATCCATGCTTAACAAATAATTTAGCTTCAAACACTTGGGATATAAGTGATATAGCTTCAAATACAGACGATCAAACGAGTTAGCTTCAAAATCCATGCGATAAACTTGATTTAGCTTCAAATCAATGCGAAGTAGAAGGATTAGTTTCAAATCCATGCGAAACAAATGATTTAGTTTCAGATACTTGCGGTATAAATGATACAGATTCAAATGCAGACGAAACAAACGTGTTAGCTTCTAATCCATGCGAAACTCATGATTTAGCTTCAAATCAATGCGATGTAGAAGGTTTACCTTCAAATCCATGCTTAACAAATAATTTAGCTTCAAACACTTGGGATATAAGTGATATAGCTTCAAATGCAGAAGAAACGAACGAGTTATCTTCTAATCCATGCGAAACTCATGATTTAGCTTAAAATCAATGCGATGTAGAGTTTTGCCTTCAAACCCATGCTTAACAAATAATTTAGCTTCAAACACTTGGGATATAAGTGATATAGCTTCAAATGCAGACGATCAAACGAGTTAGCCTCAAAATCCATGCGATAAACTTGATTTAGCTTCAAATCAATGCGATGTAGAAGGATGAGCTTCAAATCCATGTAACACAAATGATTTAGCTTCAAATACTTGCGATATAAATGATATAGCTTCAAATGCCGGCGAAAGAAACGTGTTAGCTTCTAATCCATGCGAAACTCATGATTTAGCTTCAAATCAATGCGATGTAGAAGGTTTACCTTCAAATCCATGCTTAACAAATAATTTAGCTTCAAACACTTGGGATATAAGTGATATTGCTTCAAATGCAGACGATCAAACGAGTTAGCTTCAAAATCCATGCGATAAACTTGATTTAGCTTGAAATCAATGCGATGTAGATGGGTTACCTTCAAATCCATGCTTAACAAATGATTTAGCTTCAAACACTTGGGATATACGTGATATAGCTTCAAATGCAGACGATCAAACGAGTTAGCTTTAAAATACATGCGATAAACTTGATTTAGCTTCAAATCAATGCGAAGTAGAAGGATTAGTTTCAAATCCATGCGAAACAAATGATTTAGTTTCAGATACTTGCGGTATAAATGATACAGATTCAAATGCAGGCGAAACAAACGTGTTAGCTTCTAATCCATGCGAAACTCATGATTTAGCTTCAAATCAATGCGATGTAGAAGGTTTACCTTCAAATCCATGCTTAACAAATAATTTAGCTTTAAACACTTGGGATATAAGTGATATAGCATCAAATGCAGACGATCAAACGAGTTAGCTTCTAATCCATGCGATAAACTTGATTTAGCTTCAAATCCATGCGAAGTAGAGGGATGAGCTTCAAATCCATGTAACACAAATGATTTAGCTTCAAATACTTGCGACATAAATGATATAGCTTCAAATGCAGACGATCAAACGAGTTAGCTTTAAAATCCATGCGATAAACTTGATTTAGCTTCAAATCAATGCGAAGTAGAAGGATTAGTTTCAAATCCATGCGAAACAAATGATTTAGTTTCAGATACTTGCGGTATAAATGATACAGATTCAAATGCAGACGAAACAAACGAGTTAGCTTCATATTTATGCGAAACACATGATTTAGCTTCAAATCAATGCGATGTAGAAGGTTTACCTTCAAATCCATGCTTAACAAATAATTTAGCATCAAACACTTGGGATATAAGTGATATAGCTTGAAATGCAGACGATCAAACGAGTTAGCTTCAAGTCCACGAGAAACAAATGATTTAGCTTCAGACACTTGCGATATAAGTGATATAGCTTCAAATGCAGAGAAACAAACGAGTTATCTTCTAATCCGTGCGAATCTCATGATTTAGCTTCAAATCAATGCGATGTAGAAGGTTTACCTTGAAATCCATGCTTAACAAATAATTTAGCTTCAAACACTTGGGATATAAGTGATATAGCTTGAAATGCAGACGATCAAACGAGTTAGCTTCAAGTCCACGCGAAACAAGTGATTTAGCTTCAGACACTTGCGATATAAGTGATATAGCTTCAAATGCAGAAGAAACAAACGAGTTATCTTCAAATCCATGCCATGCACTTGATTTAGCTGAAAATGAATGACATGTAGAAGGTTTAGCTTCAAATCTATGCGAAACAAATGATTTAGCATCAGATACTTGCGATATAAGTGATATAGCTTCAAATGCAGGAGAAACAAACGAGTTAGCTTATAATCCATGTGAAAATCATGATTTCGCTTCAAATCAATGCGATGTAGAAGGTTTACCTTCAAATCCATGCTTAACAAATAATTTAGCTTCAAACACTTGGGATATAAGTGATATAGCTTCAAATGCAGACGATCGAACGAGTTAGCTTCAAAATCCATGCGATAAACTTGATTTAGCTTCAAATCAATGCGAAGTAGAAGGATTAGCTTCAAATCCATGCAACACAAATGATTTAGTTTCAAATACTTGCGATATAAATGATATAGCTTCAAATGCAGGCCTAACAAACGAGTTATCTTCTAATCCATGCGAAACACATCATTTAGCTTCAAATCAATGCGATGTAGAAGGTTTACCTTCAAATCCATGCACAACAAACGATTTAGCTTCAAACACTTGGGATATACGTGATATAGCTTCAAATGCAGACGATCAAACGAGTTAGCTTTAAAATACATGCGATTAACTTGATTTAGCTTCAAATCAATGCGAAGTAGAAGGATTAGTTTCAAATCCATGCGAAACAAATGATTTAGTTTCAGATACTTGCGGTATAAATGATACAGATTCAAATGCAGACGAAACAAACGAGTTAGCTTCATATCTATGCGAAACACATGATTTAGCTTCAAATCAATGCGATGTAGAAGGTTTACCTTCAAATCCATGCTTAAAAAATGATTTAGCTTCAAACACTTGGGATATAAGTGATATGGCTTCAAATGCAGACGATCAAACGAGTTAGCTTCAAAATCCATGCGATAAACTTGATTTAGCTTGAAATCAATGCGATGTAGATGGGTTACCTTCAAATCCATGTTTAACAAATGATTTAGCTTCAAACACTTGGGATATACGTGATATAGCTTCAAATGCAGACGATCAAACGAGTTAGCTTTAAAATACATGCGATAAACTTGATTTAGCTTCAAATCAATGCGAAGTAGAAGGATTAGTTTCAAATCCATGCGAAACAAATGATTTAGTTTCAGATACTTGCGGTATAAATGATACAGATTCAAATGCAGACGAAACAAACGAGTTAGCTTCATATCTATGCGAAACACATGATTTAGCTTCAAATCAATGCGATGTAGAAGGTTTACCTTCAAATCCATGCTTCACAAATAATTTAGCTTCAAACACTTGGGATATAAGTGATATAGCTTGAAATGCAGACGATCAAACGAGTTAGCTTCAAGTCCACGAGAAACAAATGATTTAGCTTCAGACACTTGCGATATAAGTGATATAGCTTCAAATGCAGAAGAAACAAGCGAGTTATCTTCTAATCCGTGCGAAACTCATGATTTAGCTTCAAATCAATGCGATGTAGAAGGTTTACCTTGAAATCCATGCTTAACAAATAATTTAGCTTCAAACACTTGGGATATAAGTGATATAGCTTGAAATGCAGACGATCAAACGAGTTAGCTTCAAGTCCACGCGAAACAAGTGATTTAGCTTCAGACACTTGCGATATAAATGATATAGCTTCAAATGCAGAAGAAACAAACGAGTTATCTTCAAATCCATGCCATACACTTGATTTAGCTGAAAATGAATGACATGTAGAAGGTTTAGCTTCAAATCTATGCGAAACAAATGATTTAGCATCAGATACTTGCGATATAAGTGATATAGCTTCAAATGCAGGAGAAACAAACGAGTTAGCTTATAATCCATGCGAAACTCATGATTTAGCTTCAAATCAATGCGATGTAGAAGGTTTACCTTCAAATCCATGCTTAACAAATAATTTAGCTTCAAACACTTGGGATATAAGTGATATAGCTTCAAATGCAGACGATCAAACGAGTTAGCTTCAAAATCCATGCGATAAACTTGATTTAGCTTCAAATCAATGCGAAGTAGAAGGATTAGCTTCAAATCCATGCAACACAAATGATTTAGCTTCAAATACTTGCGATATAAATGATATAGCTTCAAATGCAGGCCTAACAAACGAGTTATCTTCTAATCCATGCGAAACACATCATTTAGCTTCAAATCAATGCGATGTAGAAGGTTTACCTTCAAATCCATGCACAACAAATGATTTAGATTCAAACACTTGGGATATACGTGATATAGCTTCAAATGCAGACGATCAAACGAGTTAGCTTTAAAATACATGCGATAAACTTGATTTAGCTTGAAATCAATGCGAAGTAGAAGGATTAGTTTCTAATCCATGCGAAACAAATGATTTAGTTTCAGATACTTGCGGTATAAATGATACAGATTCAAATGCAGACGAAACAAACGAGTTAGCTTCATATCTATGCGAAACACATGATTTAGCTTCAAATCAATGCGATGTAGAAGGTTTACCTTCAAATCCATGCTTAAAAAATGATTTAGCTTCAAACACTTGGGATATAAGTGATATGGCTTCAAATGCAGACGATCAAACGAGTTAGCTTCAAAATCCATGCTATAAACTTGATTTAGCTTGAAATCAATGCGATGTAGATGGGTTACCTTCAAATCCATGTTTAACAAATGATTTAGCTTCAAACACTTGGGATATACGTGATATAGCTTCAAATGCAGACGATCAAACGAGTTAGCTTTAAAATACATGCGATAAACTTGATTTAGCTTCAAATCAATGCGAAGTAGAAGGATTAGTTTCAAATCCATGCGAAACAAATGATTTAGTTTCAGATACTTGCGGTATAAATGATACAGATTCAAATGCAGGCGAAACAAACGTGTTAGCTTCTAATCCATGCGAAACTCATGATTTAGCTTCAAATCAATGCGATGTAGAAGGTTCACCTTCAAATCCATGCTTAACAAATAATTTAGCTTTAAACACTTGGTATATAAGTGATATAGCTTCAAATGCAGACGATCAAACGAGTTAGCTTCAAAATCCATGCGATAAACTTGATTTAGCTTCAAATCAATGCGATGTAGAAGGATGAGCTTCAAATCCATGTAACACAAATGATTTAGCTTCAAATACTTGCGATATAAATGATATAGCTTCAAATGCCGGCGAAAGAAACGTGTTAGCTTCTAATCCATGCGAAACTCATGATTTAGCTTCAAATCAATGCGATGTAGAAGGTTTACCTTCAAATCCAAGCTTAACAAATAATTTAGCTTCAAACACTTGGGATATAAGTGATATAGCTTCAAATGCAGAAGAAACGAACGAGTTATCTTCTAATCCATGCGAAACTCATGATTTAGCTTAAAATCAATGCGATGTAGAGTTTTGCCTTCAAACCCATGCTTAACAAATAATTTAGCTTCAAACACTTGGGATATAAGTGATATAGCTTCAAATGCAGACGATCAAACGAGTTAGCCTCAAAATCCATGCGATAAACTTGATTTAGCTTGAAATCAATGCGAAGTAGAAGGATGAGCTTCAAATCCATGCAACACAAATGATTTAGCTTCAAATACTTGCGATATAAATGATATAGCTTCAAATGTAGGCTAAACAAACGAGTTAGCTTCTAATCCATGCGAAACTCATGATTTAGATTCAAATCAATGCGATGTAGAAGGTTTACCTTCAAATCCATGCTTAACAAATGATTTAGCTTCAAACACTTGGGATATACGTGATATAGCTTCAAATGCAGACGATCAAACGAGTTAGCTTCAAGTCCACGCGAAACAAGCGATTTAGCTTCAGACACTTGCGATATAAGTGATATAGCTTCAAATGCAGAAGAAACAAACGAGTTATCTTCAAATCCATGCCAAGCACTTGATTTAGCTGAAAATCAATGCGATGTAGAAGGTTTAGCTTCAAATCCATGCGAAACAAATGATTTAGCATCAGATACTTGCGATATAAATGATATAGCTTCAAATGTAGGCTAAACAAACGAGTTAGCTTCTAATCCATGCGAAACTCATGATTTAGCTTCAAATCAATGCGATGTAGAAGGTTTACCTTCAAATCCATGCTTCACAAATAATTTAGCTTCAAACACTTGGGATATAAGTGATATAGCTTGAAATGCAGACGATCAAACGAGTTAGCTTCAAGTCCACGAGAAACAAATGATTTAGCTTCAGACACTTGCGATATAAGTGATATAGCTTCAAATGCAGAAGAAACAAGCGAGTTATCTTCTAATCCGTGCGAAACTCATGATTTAGCTTCAAATCAATGCGATGTAGAAGGTTTACCTTCAAATCCATGCTTCACAAATAATTTAGCTTCAAACACTTGGGATATAAGTGATATAGCTTGAAATGCAGACGATCAAACGAGTTAGCTTCAAGTCCACGAGAAACAAATGATTTAGCTTCAGACACTTGCGATATAAGTGATATAGCTTCAAATGCAGAAGAAACAAGCGAGTTATCTTCTAATCCGTGCGAAACTCATGATTTAGCTTCAAATCAATGCGATGTAGAAGGTTTACCTTGAAATCCATGCTTAACAAATAATTTAGCTTCAAACACTTGGGATATAAGTGATATAGCTTGAAATGCAGACGATCAAACGAGTTAGCTTCAAGTCCACGCGAAACAAGTGATTTAGCTTCAGACACTTGCGATATAAATGATATAGCTTCAAATGCAGAAGAAACAAACGAGTTATCTTCAAATCCATGCCATGCACTTGATTTAGCTGAAAATGAATGACATGTAGAAGGTTTAGCTTCAAATCTATGCGAAACAAATGATTTAGCATCAGATACTTGCGATATAAGTGATATAGCTTCAAATGCAGGAGAAACAAACGAGTTAGCTTATAATCCATGCGAAACTCATGATTTAGCTTCAAATCAATGCGATGTAGAAGGTTTACCTTCAAATCCATGCTTAACAAATAATTTAGCTTCAAACACTTGGGATATAAGTGATATAGCTTCAAATGCAGACGATCAAACGAGTTAGCTTCAAAATCCATGCGATAAACTTGATTTAGCTTCAAATCAATGCGAAGTAGAAGGATTAGCTTCAAATCCATGCAACACAAATGATTTACCTTCAAATACTTGCGATATAAATGATATAGCTTCAAATGCAGGCCTAACAAACGAGTTATCTTCTAATCCATGCGAAACACATCATTTAGCTTCAAATCAATGCGATGTAGAAGGTTTACCTTCAAATCCATGCACAACAAATGATTTAGATTCAAACACTTGGGATATACGTGATATAGCTTCAAATGCAGACGATCAAACGAGTTAGCTTTAAAATACATGCGATAAACTTGATTTAGCTTGAAATCAATGCGAAGTAGAAGGATTAGTTTCTAATCCATGCGAAACAAATGATTTAGTTTCAGATACTTGCGGTATAAATGATACAGATTCAAATGCAGACGAAACAAACGAGTTAGCTTCATATCTATGCGAAACACATGATTTAGCTTCAAATCAATGCGATGTAGAAGGTTTACCTTCAAATCCATGCTTAAAAAATGATTTAGCTTCAAACACTTGGGATATAAGTGATATGGCTTCAAATGCAGACGATCAAACGAGTTAGCTTCAAAATCCATGCTATACACTTGATTTAGCTTGAAATCAATGCGATGTAGATGGGTTACCTTCAAATCCATGTTTAACAAATGATTTAGCTTCAAACACTTGGGATATACGTGATATAGCTTCAAATGCAGACTATCAAACGAGTTAGCCTCAAAATCCATGCGATAAACTTGATTTAGCTTGAAATCAATGCGAAGTAGAAGGATGAGCTTCAAATCCATGCAACACAAATGATTTAGCTTCAAATACTTGCGATATAAATGATATAGCTTCAAATGTAGGCTAAACAAACGAGTTAGCTTCTAATCCATGCGAAACTCATGATTTAGATTCAAATCAATGCGATGTAGAAGGTTTACCTTCAAATCCATGCTTAACAAATGATTTAGCTTCAAACACTTGGGATATACGTGATATAGCTTCAAATGCAGACGATCAAACGAGTTAGCTTCAAGTCCACGCGAAACAAGCGATTTAGCTTCAGACACTTGCGATATAAGTGATATAGCTTCAAATGCAGAAGAAACAAACGAGTTATCTTCAAATCCATGCCAAGCACTTGATTTAGCTGAAAATCAATGCGATGTAGAAGGTTTAGCTTCAAATCCATGCGAAACAAATGATTTAGCATCAGATACTTGCGATATAAATGATATAGCTTCAAATGTAGGCTAAACAAACGAGTTAGCTTCTAATCCATGCGAAACTCATGATTTAGCTTCAAATCAATGCGATGTAGTAGGTTTACCTTCAAATCCATGCTTAACAAATGATTTAGCTTCAAATACTTGGGATATAAATGATATAGCTTCAAATGCAGAAGAAACAAACGAGTTATCTTCAAATCCATGCCATGCACTTGATTTAGATTCAAATCAATGCGATGTGGAAGGTTCACCTTCCAATCCATGGGCAACAAATGATTTAGCTTCAAACACTTGGGATATACGTGATATAGCTTGAAATGCAGACGATCAAACGAGTTAGCTTCAAGTCCACGAGAAACAAATGATTTAGCTTCAGACACTTGCGATATAAGTGATATAGCTTCAAATGCAGAAGAAACAAGCGAGTTATCTTCTAATCCGTGCGAAACTCATGATTTAGCTTCAAATCAATGCGATGTAGAAGGTTTACCTTGAAATCCATGCTTAACAAATAATTTAGCTTCAAACACTTGGGATATAAGTGATATAGCTTGAAATGCAGACGATCAAACGAGTTAGCTTCAAGTCCACGCGAAACAAGTGATTTAGCTTCAGACACTTGCGATATAAATGATATAGCTTCAAATGCAGAAGAAACAAACGAGTTATCTTCAAATCCATGCCATGCACTTGATTTAGCTGAAAATGAATGACATGTAGAAGGTTTAGCTTCAAATCTATGCGAAACAAATGATTTAGCATCAGATACTTGCGATATAAGTGATATAGCTTCAAATGCAGGAGAAACAAACGAGTTAGCTTATAATCCATGCGAAACTCATGATTTAGCTTCAAATCAATGCGATGTAGAAGGTTTACCTTCAAATCCATGCTTAACAAATAATTTAGCTTCAAACACTTGGGATATAAGTGATATAGCTTCAAATGCAGACGATCAAACGAGTTAGCTTCAAAATCCATGCGATAAACTTGATTTAGCTTCAAATCAATGCGAAGTAGAAGGATTAGCTTCAAATCCATGCAACACAAATGATTTACCTTCAAATACTTGCGATATAAATGATATAGCTTCAAATGCAGGCCTAACAAACGAGTTATCTTCTAATCCATGCGAAACACATCATTTAGCTTCAAATCAATGCGATGTAGAAGGTTTACCTTCAAATCCATGCACAACAAATGATTTAGATTCAAACACTTGGGATATACGTGATATAGCTTCAAATGCAGACGATCAAACGAGTTAGCTTTAAAATACATGCGATAAACTTGATTTAGCTTGAAATCAATGCGAAGTAGAAGGATTAGTTTCTAATCCATGCGAAACAAATGATTTAGTTTCAGATACTTGCGGTATAAATGATACAGATTCAAATGCAGACGAAACAAACGAGTTAGCTTCATATCTATGCGAAACACATGATTTAGCTTCAAATCAATGCGATGTAGAAGGTTTACCTTCAAATCCATGCTTAAAAAATGATTTAGCTTCAAACACTTGGGATATAAGTGATATGGCTTCAAATGCAGACGATCAAACGAGTTAGCTTCAAAATCCATGCTATAAACTTGATTTAGCTTGAAATCAATGCGATGTAGATGGGTTACCTTCAAATCCATGTTTAACAAATGATTTAGCTTCAAACACTTGGGATATACGTGATATAGCTTCAAATGCAGACTATCAAACGAGTTAGCCTCAAAATCCATGCGATAAACTTGATTTAGCTTGAAATCAATGCGAAGTAGAAGGATGAGCTTCAAATCCATGCAACACAAATGATTTAGCTTCAAATACTTGCGATATAAATGATATAGCTTCAAATGTAGGCTAAACAAACGAGTTAGCTTCTAATCCATGCGAAACTCATGATTTAGATTCAAATCAATGCGATGTAGAAGGTTTACCTTCAAATCCATGCTTAACAAATGATTTAGCTTCAAACACTTGGGATATACGTGATATAGCTTCAAATGCAGACGATCAAACGAGTTAGCTTCAAGTCCACGCGAAACAAGCGATTTAGCTTCAGACACTTGCGATATAAGTGATATAGCTTCAAATGCAGAAGAAACAAACGAGTTATCTTCAAATCCATGCCAAGCACTTGATTTAGCTGAAAATCAATGCGATGTAGAAGGTTTAGCTTCAAATCCATGCGAAACAAATGATTTAGCATCAGATACTTGCGATATAAATGATATAGCTTCAAATGTAGGCTAAACAAACGAGTTAGCTTCTAATCCATGCGAAACTCATGATTTAGCTTCAAATCAATGCGATGTAGTAGGTTTACCTTCAAATCCATGCTTAACAAATGATTTAGCTTCAAATACTTGGGATATAAATGATATAGCTTCAAATGCAGAAGAAACAAACGAGTTATCTTCAAATCCATGCCATGCACTTGATTTAGATTCAAATCAATGCGATGTGGAAGGTTCACCTTCCAATCCATGGGCAACAAATGATTTAGCTTCAAACACTTGGGATATACGTGATATAGCTTGAAATGCAGACGATCAAACGAGTTAGCTTCAAAATCCATGCGATAAACTTGATTTAGCTTCAAAGCAATGCGAAGTAGAAGGATTAGCTTCAAATCCGTGGAACACAAATGATTTAGCTTCAAATACTTGCGATATAAATGATATAGCTTCAAATGCAGGCGAAACAAACGAGTTAGCTTCTAATCCATGCGAAACTCATGATTTAGCTTGAAATCAATGCGATGTAGAAGGTTTACCTTTAAATCCATGCTTAACAAATAATTTAGCTTCAAACACTTGGGATATAAGTGATATAGCTTCAAATGCAGAAGAAACGAACGAGTTATCTTCTAATCCATGCGAAACTCATGATTTAGCTTAAAATCAATGCGATGTAGAGTTTTGCCTTCAAACCCATGCTTAACAAATAATTTAGCTTCAAACACTTGGGATATAAGTGATATAGCTTCAAATGCAGACGATCAAACGAGTTAGCCTCAAAATCCATGCGATAAACTTGATTTAGCTTGAAATCAATGCGAAGTAGAAGGATGAGCTTCAAATCCATGCAACACAAATGATTTAGCTTCAAATACTTGCGATATAAATGATATAGCTTCAAATGTAGGCTAAACAAACGAGTTAGCTTCTAATCCATGCGAAACTCATGATTTAGATTCAAATCAATGCGATGTAGAAGGTTTACCTTCAAATCCATGCTTAACAAATTATTTAGCTTCAAACACTTGGGATATACGTCATATAGCTTCAAATGCAGACGATCAAACGAGTTAGCTTCAAGTCCACGCGAAACAAGCGATTTAGCTTCAGACACTTGCGATATAAGTGATATAGCTTCAAATGCAGAAGAAACAAACGAGTTATCTTCAAATCCATGCCAAGCACTTGATTTAGCTGAAAATCAATGCGATGTAGAAGGTTTAGCTTCAAATCCATGCGAAACAAATGATTTAGCATCAGATACTTGCGATATAAATGATATAGCTTCAAATGTAGGCTAAACAAACGAGTTAGCTTCTAATCCATGCGAAACTCATGATTTAGCTTCAAATCAATGCGATGTAGAAGGTTTACCTTCAAATCCATGCTTAACAAATGATTTAGCTTCAAACACTTGGGATATACGTGATATAGCTTCAAATGCAGGCGAAACAAACGTGTTAGCTTGTAATCCATGCGAAACTCATGATTTAGCTTAAAATCAATGCGATGTAGAGTTTTGCCTTCAAACCCATGCTTAACAAATAATTTAGCTTCAAACACTTGGGATATAAGTGATATAGCTTCAAATGCAGACGATCAAACGAGTTAGCCTCAAAATCCATGCGATAAACTTGATGTAGCTTGAAATCAATGCGAAGTAGAAGGATGAGCTTCAAATCCATGCAACACAAATGATTTAGCTTGAAATACTTGCGATATAAATGATATAGCTTCAAATGTAGGCTAAACAAACGAATTAGCTTCTAATCCATGCGAAACTCATGATTTAGCTTCAAATCAATGCGATGTAGAAGGTTTACCTTCAAATCCATGCTTAACAAATGATTTAGCTTCAAACACTTGGGATATACGTGATATAGCTTCAAATGCAGGCGAAACAAACGTGTTAGCTTATAATCCATGCGAAATTCATGATTTAGCTTCAAATCAATGCGATGTAGAAGGTTTACCTTCAAATCCATGCTTAACAAATAATTTAGCTTCAAACACTTGGGATATAAGTGATATAGCTTCAAATACAGACGATCAAACGAGTTAGCTTCAAAATCCATGCGATAAACTTGATTTAGCTTCAAATCAATGCGAAGTAGAAGGATTAGTTTCAAATCCATGCGAAACAAATGATTTAGTTTCAGATACTTGCGGTATAAATGATACAGATTCAAATGCAGACGAAACAAACGAGTTAGCTTCATATCTATGCGAAACACATGATTTAGCTTCAAATCAATGCGATGTAGAAGGTTTACCTTCAAATCCATGCTTCAAAAATGATTTAGCTTCAAACACTTGGGATATAAGTGATATGGCTTCAAATGCAGACGATCAAACGAGTTAGCTTCAAAATCCATGCGATAAACATGATTTAGCTTGAAATCAATGCGATGTAGATGGTTTACCTTCAAATCCATACTTAACAAATGATTTAGCTTCAAACACTTGGGATATACGTGATATAGCTTCAAATGCAGACGATCAAACGAGTTAGCTTCAAAATCCATGCGATAAACTTGATTTAGCTTCAAATCAATGCGAAGTAGAAGGATTAGCTTCAAATCCATGCAACACAAACGATTTAGCTTGAAATACTTGCGATATAAATGATATAGCTTCAAATGCAGGCGAAACAAACGAGTTAGCTTCAAGTCCACGAGAAACAAATGATTTAGCTTCAGACACTTGCGATATAAGTGATATAGCTTCAAATGCAGAAGAAACGAACGAGTTATCTTCTAATCCATGCGAAACTCATGATTTAGCTTCAAATCAATGCGATGTAGAAGGTTTACCTACAAATCCATGCTTAACGAATAATTTAGCTTCAAACACTTGGGATATAAGTGATATAGCTTGAAATGCAGACGATCAAACGAGTTAGCTTCAAGTCCACGAGAAACAAATGATTTAGCTTCAGACACTTGCGATATAAGTGATACAGCTTCAAATGCAGAAGAAACAAACGAGTTATCTTATAATCCGTGCGAAACTCATGATTTAGCTTCAAATCAATGCGATGTAGAAGGTTTACCTTGAAATCCATGCTTAACAAATGATTTAGCTTCAAATACTTGGGATATAAATGATATAGCTTCAAATGCAGAAGAAACAAACGAGTTATCTTCAAATCCATGCCATGCACTTGATTTATATTCAAATCAATGCGATGTGGAAGGTTCACCTTCAAATACATGGGCAAGAAATGATTTAGCTTCAAACATTTGGGATATAAGTGATATAGCTTGAAATGGAGACGATCAAACGAGTTAGCTTCAAAATCCATGCGATAAACTTGATTTAGCTTCAAAGCAATGCGAAGTAGAAGGATTAGCATCAAATCCGTGGAACACAAATGATTTAGTTTCAAATACTTGCGATATAAATGATATAGCTTCAAATGCAGGCGAAACAAACGAGTTAGTTTCTAATCCATGCGAAACTCATGATTTAGCTTCAAATCAATGCGATGTAGAAGGTTTACCTTTAAATCCATGCTTAACAAATAATTTAGCTTCAAACACTTGGGATATAAGTGATATAGCTTCAAATGCAGAAGAAACGAACGAGTTATCTTCTAATCCATGCGAAACTCATGATTTAGCTTAAAATCAATGCGATGTAGAGTTTTGCCTTCAAACCCATGCTTAACAAATAATTTAGCTTCAAACACTTGGGATATAAGTGATATTGCTTCAAATGCAGACGATCAAACGAGTTAGCTTCAAAATCCATGCGATAAACTTGATTTAGCTTCAAATCAATGCGAAGTAGAAGGATTAGCTTCAAATCCATGCAACACAAATGATTTAGCTTCAAATACTTGCGATATAAATGATATAGCTTCAAATGCAGGCCTAACAAACGAGTTATCTTTTAATCCATGCGAAACTCATGATTTAGCTTCAAATCAATGCGATGTAGAAGGTTTACCTTCAAATCCATGCACAACAAATGATTTAGCTTCAAACACTTGGGATATACGTGATATAGCTTCAAATGCAGACGATCAAACGAGTTAGCTTCAAAATCCATGCGATAAACTTGATTTAGATTCAAATCAATGCGAAGTAGAAGGATGAGCTTCAAATCCATGTAACACAAATGATTTAGGTTCAAATACTTGCGATATAAATGATATAGCTTCAAATGCAGGCAAAACAAACGTGTTAGCTTCTAATCCATGCGAAACTCATGATTTAGCTTCAAATCAATGCGATGTAGAAGGTTTACCTTCCAATCCATGCTTAACAAATGATTTAGCTTCAAATACTTGGGATATAAATGATATAGCTTCAAATGCAGGAGAAACGAACGAGTTAGCTTATAATCCATGCGAAACTCATGATTTAGCTTCAAATCAATGCGATGTAGAAGGTTTACCTTCAAATCCATGCTTAACAAATAATTTAGCTTCAAACACTTGGGATATAAGTGATACAGCTTCAAATGCAGACGATCGAACGAGTTAGCTTCAAAATCCATGCGATAAACTTGATTTAGCTTCAAATCAATGCGAAGTAGAAGGATTGGCTTCAAATCCATGCAACACAAACGATTTAGCTTCAAATACTTGCGATATAAATGATATAGCTTCAAATGCAGGCCTAACAAACGAGTTATCTTCTAATCCATGCGAAACTCATCATTTAGCTTCAAATCAATGCGATGTAGAAGGTTTACCTTCAAATCCATGCACAACAAATGATTTAGCTTCAAACACTTGGGATATACGTGATATAGCTTCAAATGCAGACGATCAAACGAGTTAGCTTCAAAATCCATGCGATAAACTTGATTTAGCTTCAAATCAATGCGAAGTAGAAGGATGAGCTTCAAATCCATGTAACATAAATGATTTAGCTTCAAATACTTGCGATATAAATGATACAGCTTCAAATGTAGGCGAAACAACCGAGTTTGCTTCTAATCCATGCGAAACTCATGATTTAGCTTCAAATCAATGCGATGTAGAAGGTTTACCTTCAAATCCATGCTTAACAAATAATTTAGCTTCAAATACTTGGGATATAAGTCATATAGCTTCAAATGCAGAAGATCAAACGAGTTAGCCTCAAAATCCATGCGATAAACTTGATTTAGCTTCAAATCAATGCGAAGTAGAAGGATGAGCTTCAAATCCATGCAACACAAATGATTTAGCTTCAAATACTTGCGATATAAATGATATAGCTTCAAATGTAGGCGAAACAAACGAGTCAGCTTCTAATCCATGCGAAACTCATGATTTAGCTTAAAATCAATGCGATGTAGAGTTTTACCTTCAAATCCATGCTTAACAAATAATTTAGCTTCAAACACTTGGGATATAAGTGATATAGCTTTAAATGCAGATGATCAAACGAGTTAGCCTCAAAATCCATGCGATAAACTTGATTTAGCTTGAAATCAATGCGAAGTAGAAGGATCAGCTTCAAATCCATGCAACACAAATGATTTAGCTTCAAATACTTGCGATGTAAATGATATAGCTTCAAATGTAGGCGAAACAAACGAGTCAGCTTCTAATCCATGCGAAACTCATGATTTAGCTTCAAATCAATGCGATGTAGAAGGTTTACCTTCAAATGCATGCTTAACAAATAATTTAGCTTCAGAAACTTGGGATATAAGTGATATAGCTTCAAATGCAGACGATCAAACGAGTTAGCTTCAAAATCCATGCGATAAACTTGATTTAGCTTCAAATCAATGCGAAGTAGAAGGATGAGCTTCAAATCCATGTAACACAAATGATTTAGCTTCAAATACTTGCGATGTTAATGATATAGCTTCAAATGTAGGCGAAACAAACGAGTTAGCTTCTAATCCATGCGAAACTCATGATTTAGCTTAAAATCAATGCGATGTAGAGTTTTACCTTCAAATCCATGCTTAACAAATAATTTAGCTTCAAACACTTGGGATATAAGTGATATAGCTTTAAATGCAGACGATCAAACGAGTTAGCCTCAAAATCCATGCGATAAACTTGATTTAGCTTGAAATCAATGCGAAGTAGAAGGATCAGCTTCAAATCCATGCAACACAAATGATTTAGCTTCAAATACTTGCGATGTAAATGATATAGCTTCAAATGTAGGCGAAACAAACGAGTTAGCTTCTAATGCATGCGAAACTCATGATTTAGCTTCAAATCAATGCGATGTAGAAGGTTTACCTTCAAATCCATGCAACACAAATAATTTAGCTTCAAATACTTGCGATATAAATGATATAGCTTCAAATACAGGCGAAACAAACGAGTTAGATCCTAATCCATGCGAAACCCATGATTTAGCCTCAAATCAATGCGATGTAGAAGGTTTACCCTCAAATCCATGCGCAACTAATGATTTAGCTTCAAACAATTGGGATATAAGCGATATAGCTTGAAATGCAGACGATCAAACGAGTTAGCTTCAAAATCCATGCGATAAACTTGATTTAGCTTCAAATCAATGCGAAGTAGAAGGATGAGATTCAAATCCATGCAAAACAAATGATTTAGCTTCAAATACTTGCGATATAAGTGATATAGCTTCAAATGCAAGCGAAACAAACGAGTTAGCTTCTAATCCATACGAAACTCATGATGTAGCTTCAAAACAATGCGATGTAGAAGGTTTACCTTCGAATCCATGCACAACAAATGATTTAGCTTCAAACACTTGGGATATACGTGACATAGCTTCAAATGCAGACGATCAAACGAGTTAGCTTCAAGTCCACGCGAAACAAGCGATTTAGCTTCAGACACTTGCGATATAAGTGATATAGCTTCAAATGCAGAAGAAACAAACGAGTTATCTTCAAATCCATGCCAAGCAATTGATTTAGCTGAAAATCAATGCGATGTAGAAGGTTTAGCTTCAAATCCATGCAACACAAATGATTTAGCTTCAAATACTTGCGATGTTAATGATATAGCTTCAAATGCAGGAGAAACAAACGAGTTAGCTTCTAATCCATGCGAAACTCATGATTTAGCTTAAAATCAATGCGATGTAGAAGGTTTACCTTCAAATCCATGCTTAACAAATAATTTAGCTTCAAACACTTGGGATATAAGTGATATAGCTTCAAATGCAGACGATCAAACGAGTAAGCTTCAAAATCCATGCGATAAACTTGATTTAGCATCAAATCAATGCGAAGTAGAAGGATTAGCTTCAAATCCATGCGAAACAAACGATTTAGTTTCAGATACTTGCGGTATAAATGATACAGATTCAAATGCAGACGAAACAAACGAGTTAGCTTCAAAACCCATGCGATAAACTTGATTTAGCTTGAAATCAATGCGATGTAGATGGTTTAACTTCAAATCCATGCTTAACAAATGATTTAGCTTCAAACACTTGGGATATACGTGATATAGCTTCAAATGCAGACGATCAAACGAGTTAGCTTCAAAATCCATGCGATAAACTTGATTTAGCTTCAAATCAATGCGAAGTAGAAGGATGAGCTTCAAATCCATGCAACACAAATGATTTAGCTTCAAATACTTGCGATATAAATGATATAGCTTCAAATGCAGGCGAAACAAACGAGTTAGCTTCTAATCCATGCGAAACTCATGATTTAGCTTCAAATAAATGCGATGTAGAAGGTTTACCTTCAAATCCATACTTAACAAATAATTTAGCTTCAAACACTTGGGATATAAGTGATATAGCTTCAAATGCAGACGATCAAACGAGTTAGCCTCAAAATCCATGCGATAAACTTGATTTAGCTTGAAATCAATGCGAAGTAGAAGGATCAGCTTCAAATCCATGCAACACAAATGATTTAGCTTCAAATACTTGCGATGTAAATGATATAGCTTCAAATGTAGGCGAAACAAACGAGTCAGCTTCTAATCCATGCGAAACTCATGATTTAGCTTCAAATCAATGCGATGTAGAAGGTTTACCTTCAAATGCATGCTTAACAAATAATTTAGCTTCAGAAACTTGGGATATAAGTGATATAGCTTCAAATGCAGACGATCAAACGAGTTAGCTTCAAAATCCATGCGATAAACTTGATTTAGCTTCAAATCAATGCGAAGTAGAAGGATGAGCTTCAAATCCATGTAACACAAATGATTTAGCTTCAAATACTTGCGATGTTAATGATATAGCTTCAAATGTAGGCGAAACAAACGAGTTAGCTTCTAATCCATGCGAAACTCATGATTTAGCTTAAAATCAATGCGATGTAGAGTTTTACCTTCAAATCCATGCTTAACAAATAATTTAGCTTCAAACACTTGGGATATAAGTGATATAGCTTTAAATGCAGACGATCAAACGAGTTAGCCTCAAAATCCATGCGATAAACTTGATTTAGCTTGAAATCAATGCGAAGTAGAAGGATCAGCTTCAAATCCATGCAACACAAATGATTTAGCTTCAAATACTTGCGATGTAAATGATATAGCTTCAAATGTAGGCGAAACAAACGAGTTAGATTCTAATGCATGCGAAACTCATGATTTAGCTTCAAATCAATGCGATGTAGAAGGTTTACCTTCAAATCCATGCACAACAAATGATTTAGATTCAAACACTTGGGATATACGTGATATAGCTTCAAATGCAGACGATCAAACGAGTTAGCTTCAAAATCCATGCGATAAACTTGATTTAGCTTCAAATCAATGCGAAGTAGAAGGATGAGATTCAAATCCATGCAAAACAAATGATTTAGCTTCAAATACTTGCGATATAAGTGATATAGCTTCAAATGCAAGCGAAACAAACGAGTTAGCTTCTAATCCATACGAAACTCATGATTTAGCTTCAAAACAATGCGATGTAGAAGGTTTACCTTCGAATCCATGCACAACAAATGATTTAGCTTCAAACACTTGGGATATACGTGACATAGCTTCAAATGCAGACGATCAAACGAGTTAGCTTCAAGTCCACGCGAAACAAGCGATTTAGCTTCAGACACTTGCGATATAAGTGATATAGCTTCAAATGCAGAAGAAACAAACGAGTTATCTTCAAATCCATGCCAAGCAATTGATTTAGCTGAAAATCAATGCGATGTAGAAGGTTTAGCTTCAAATCCATGCAACACAAATGATTTAGCTTCAAATACTTGCGATGTTAATGATATAGCTTCAAATGCAGGAGAAACAAACGAGTTAGCTTCTAATCCATGCGAAACTCATGATTTAGCTTAAAATCAATGCGATGTAGAAGGTTTACCTTCAAATCCATGCTTAACAAATAATTTAGCTTCAAACACTTGGGATATAAGTGATATAGCTTCAAATGCAGACGATCAAACGAGTAAGCTTCAAAATCCATGCGATAAACTTGATTTAGCATCAAATCAATGCGAAGTAGAAGGATTAGCTTCAAATCCATGCGAAACAAACGATTTAGTTTCAGATACTTGCGGTATAAATGATACAGATTCAAATGCAGACGAAACAAACGAGTTAGCTTCAAAACCCATGCGATAAACTTGATTTAGCTTGAAATCAATGCGATGTAGATGGTTTAACTTCAAATCCATGCTTAACAAATGATTTAGCTTCAAACACTTGGGATATACGTGATATAGCTTCAAATGCAGACGATCAAACGAGTTAGCTTCAAAATCCATGCGATAAACTTGATTTAGCTTCAAATCAATGCGAAGTAGAAGGATGAGCTTCAAATCCATGCAACACAAATGATTTAGCTTCAAATACTTGCGATATAAATGATATAGCTTCAAATGCAGGCGAAACAAACGAGTTAGCTTCTAATCCATGCGAAACTCATGATTTAGCTTCAAATAAATGCGATGTAGAAGGTTTACCTTCAAATCCATACTTAACAAATAATTTAGCTTCAAACACTTGGGATATAAGTGATATAGCTTCAAATGCAGACGATCAAACGAGTTAGCTTCAAAATCCATGCGATAAACTTGATTTAGCATCAAATCAATGCGAAGTAGAAGGATTAGCTTCAAATCCATGCAACACAAGTGATTTAGCTTCAGACACTTGAGATATAAGTGATATAGCTTCAAATGCAGACGATCAAACGATTTAGCTTCAAGTCCACGCGAAACAAGTGATTTAGCTTCAGACACTTGCGATATAAGTGATATAGCTTCAAATGCAGAAGAAACAAACGAGTTATCTTCAAATCCATGCCAAGCACTTGATTTAGCTGAAAATCAATGCGATGTAGAAGGTTTAGCTTCAAATCCATGCGAAACAAATGATTTAGCATCAGATACTTGCGATATAAGTGATATAGCTTCAAATGCAGGAGAAGCAAACGAGTTAGCTTCTAATCCATGCGAAACTCATGATTTAGCTTCAAATAAATGCGATGTAGAAGGTTTACCTTCAAATCCATGCTTAACAAATAATTTAGCTTCAAACACTTGGGATATAAGTGATATAGCTTCAAATGCAGACGATCAAACGAGTTAGCTTCAAAATCCATGCGATAAACTTGATTTAGCATCAAATCAATGCGAAGTAGAAGGATTAGCTTCAAATCCATGCAACACAAATGATTTAGCTTCAAATACTTGCGATATAAATGATATAGCTTCAAATGCAGGCCTAACAAACGAGTTATCTTTTAATCCATGCGAAACTCATGATTTAGCTTCAAATCAATGCGATGTAGGAGGTTTACCTTCAAATCCATGCACAACAAATGATTTAGCTTCAAACACTTGGGATATACGTGATATAGCTTCAAATGCAGACGATCAAACGAGTTAGCTTCAAAATCCATGCGATAAACTTGATTTAGCTTCAAATCAATGCGAAGTAGAAGGATGAGCTTCAAATCCATGTAACACAAATGATTTAGCTTCAAATACTTGCGAAATAAATGATATAGCTTCAAATGTAGGCGAAACAAACGAGTCAGCTTCTAATCCATGCGAAACTCATGATTTAGCTTCAAATCAATGCGATGTAGAAGGTTTACCTTCAAATCCATGCTTAACAAATAATTTAGCTTCAGAAACTTGGGATATAAGAGATATAGCTTCAAATGCAGACGATCAAACGAGTTAGCTTCGAAATCCATGTGATAAACTTGATTTAGCTTCAAATCAATGCGAAGTAGAAGGATGAGCTTCAAATCCATATAACACAAATGATTTAGTTTCAAATACTTGCGATGTTAATGATATAGCTTCAAATGTAGGCGAAACAAACGAGTTAGCTTCTAATCCATGCGAAACTCATGATTTAGCTTAAAATCAATGCGATGTAGAGTTTTACGTTCAAATCCATGCTTAACAAATAATTTGGCTTCAAACACTTGGGATATAAGTGATATAGCTTCAAATGCAGACGATCAAACGAGTTAGCCTCAAAATCCATGCGATAAACTTGATTTAGCTTGAAATCAATGCGAAGTAGAAGGATCAGCTTCAAATCCATGCAACACAAATGATTTAGCTTCAAATACTTGCGATGTAAATGATATAGCTTCAAATGTAGGCGAAACAAACGAGTTAGCTTCAAGTCCACGCGAAACAAGTGATTTAGCTTCAGACACTTGCGATATAAGTGATATAGCTTCAAATGCAGAAGTAACAAACGAGTTATCTTCAAATCCATGCCAAGCACTTGATTTAGCTGAAAATCAATGCGATGTAGAAGGTTTAGCTTCAAATCCATGCGAAACAAATGATTTAGCATCAGATACTTGCGATATAAGTGATATAGCTTCAAATGCAGGAGAAGCAAACGAGTTAGCTTATAATCCATGCGACACTCATGATTTAGCTTCAAATCAATGCGATGTAGAAGGTTTACCTTCAAATCCATGCTTAACAAATAATTTAGCTTCAAACACTTGGGATATAAGTGATATAGCTTCAAATGCAGACGATCAAACGACTTAGCTTCAAATTACATGCGATAAACTTGATTTAGCTTCAAATCAATGCGAAGTAGAAGGATCAGCTTCAAATCCATGCAACACAAATGATTTAGCTTCAAATACTTGCGATGTTAATGATATAGCTTCAAATGTAGGCGAAACAAACGAGTTAGCTTCAAGTCCACGCGAAACAAGTGATTTAGCTTCAGACACTTGCGATATAAGTGATATAGCTTCAAATGCAGAAGTAACAAACGAGTTATCTTCAAATCCATGCCAAGCACTTGATTTAGCTGAAAATCAATGCGATGTAGAAGGTTTAGCTTCAAATCCATGCGAAACAAATGATTTAGCATCAGATACTTGCGATATAAGTGATATAGCTTCAAATGCAGGAGAAGCAAACGAGTTAGCTTATAATCCATGCGACACTCATGATTTAGCTTCAAATCAATGCGATGTAGAAGGTTTACCTTCAAATCCATGCTTAACAAATAATTTAGCTTCAAACACTTGGGATATAAGTGATATAGCTTCAAATGCAGACGATCAAACGACTTAGCTTCAAATTACATGCGATAAACTTGATTTAGCTTCAAATCAATGCGAAGTAGAAGGATTAGCTTCAAATCCATGCAACACAAATGATTTAGCTTCAAATACTTGCGATGTTAATGATATAGCTTCAAATGTAGGCGAAACAAACGAGTTAGCTTCTAATCCATGCGAAACTCATGATTTAGCTTAAAATCAATGCGATGTAGAGTTTTACCTTCAAATCCATGCTTAACAAATAATTTGGCTTCAAACACTTGGGATATAAGTGATATAGCTTCAAATGCAGACGATCAAACGAGTTAGCCTCAAAATCCATGCGATAAACTTGATTTAGCTTGAAATCAATGCGAAGTAGAAGGATCAGCTTCAAATCCATGCAACACAAATGATTTAGCTTCAAATACTTGCGATGTAAATGATATAGCTTCAAATGTAGGCGAAACAAACGAGTTAGCTTCAAGTCCACGCGAAACAAGTGATTTAGCTTCAGACACTTGCGATATAAGTGATATAGCTTCAAATGCAGAAGAAACAAACGAGTTATCTTCAAATCCATGCCAAGCACTTGATTTAGCTGAAAATCAATGCGATGTAGAAGGTTTAGCTTCAAATCCATGCGAAACAAATGATTTAGCATCAGATACTTGCGATATAAGTGATATAGCTTCAAATGCAGGAGAAGCAAACGAGTTAGCTTATAATCCATGCGACACTCATGATTTAGCTTCAAATCAATGCGATGTAGAAGGTTTACCTTCAAATCCATGCTTAACAAATAATTTAGCTTCAAACACTTGGGATATAAGTGATATAGCTTCAAATGCAGACGATCAAACGACTTAGCTTCAAATTACATGCAATAAACTTGATTTAGCTTCAAATCAATGCGAAGTAGAAGGATTAGCTTCAAATCCATGCAACACAAATGATTTAGCTTCAAATACTTGCGATGTTAATGATATAGCTTCAAATGTAGGCGAAACAAACGAGTTAGCTTCTAATCCATGCGAAACTCATGATTTAGCTTAAAATCAATGCGATGTAGAGTTTTACCTTCAAATCCATGCTTAACAAATAATTTAGCTTCAAACACTTGGGATATAAGTGATATAGCTTCAAATGCAGACGATCAAACGAGTTAGCCTCAAAATCCATGCGATAAACTTGATTTAGCTTGAAATCAATGCGAAGTAGAAGGATTAGCTTCAAATCCATGCAACCCAAATGATTTAGCTTGAAGTACTTGCGATATAAATGATATAGCTTCAAATGCAGGCGAAACAAACGAGTTAGCTTCTAATCCATGCGAAACTCATGATTTAGCTTCAAATCAATATGTAGAAGCTTTACCATCAAATCCATGCTGAACAAATAATTTAGCTTCAAACACTTGGGATATAAGTGATATAGCTTCAAATGCAGACGATCAAACGAGTTAGCTTCAAAATCCATGCGATAAACTTGATTTAGCTTCAAATCAATGCGAAGTAGAAGGATTAGCTTAAAATCCATGCAACACAAATGATTTAGCTTCAAATACTTGCGATATAAATGATATAGCTTCAAATGCAGGCGAAGCAAACGAGTTAGCTTCTAATCGATGCGAAACTCATGATTTAGCTTCAAATCAATGCGATGTAGAAGGTTCACCTTCAAATCCATGCGCAACAAATGATTTAGCTTCAAACACTTGGGATATAAGTGATATAGCTTCAAATGCAGACGATCAAACGAGTTAGCTTCAAGTCCACGCGAAACAAGTGATTTAGCTTCAGACACTTGCGATATAAGTGATATAGCTTCAAATGCAGAAGAAACAAACGAGTTATCTTCAAATCCATGCCATGCACTTGATTTAGCTGAAAGTCAATGAGATGTAGAAGGTTTAGCATCAAATCCATGCGAAACAAATGATTTAGCATCAGATACTTGCGATATAAGTGATATAGCTTCAAATGCAGGCGAATCAAACGAGTTAGCTTCTAATCCATGCGAAACTCATGATTTAGCTTCAAATGAATGTGATGTAGAAGGTTTACCTTCAAATTCATGCTTAACAAATAATTTAGCTTCAAACACTTGGGATATAAGTGATATAGCTTCAAATGCAGACGATCAAACGAGTTAGCTTCAAAATCCATGCGATAAACCTGATTTAGCTTCAAATCAATGCGAAGTAGAAGGATTAGCTTCAAATCCATGCAACACAAATGATTTAGCTTCAAGTCCTTGCGATATAAATGATATAGCTTCTAATCCATGCGAAACTCATGATTTAGCTTCAAATCAATGCGATGTAGAAGTTTTACCTTCAAATCCATGCGCAACAAATGATTTAGCTTCAAACACTTGGGATATAAGTGATAAAGCTTCAAATGCATACGATCAAACGAGTTAGCTTCAAAATCCATGCGATAAACTTGATTTAGCTTCAAATCAATGCGATGTAGAAGGTTTACCTTCAAACCCATGCTTAACAAATAATTTAGCTTCGAACACTTGGGATATAAGTGATATAGCTTCAAATGCAGACGATCAAACGAGTTAGCTTCAAAATCCATGCGATAAACCTGATTTAGCTTCAAATCAATGCGAAGTAGAAGGATGAGCTTCAAATCCATGTAACATAAATGATTTAGCTTCAAATACTTGCGATATAAATGATATAGCTTCAAATGTAGGCGAAACAACCGAGTTAGCTTCTAATCCATGCGAAACTCATGATTTAGCTTCAAATCAATGCGATGTAGAAGGTTTACCTTCAAATCCATGCTTAACAAATAATTTAGCTTCAAATACTTGGGATATAAGTGATATAGCTTCAAATGCAGAAGATCAAACGAGTTAGCCTCAAAATCCATGCGATAAACTTGATTTAGCTTCAAATCAATGCGAAGTAGAAGGATGAGCTTCAAATCCATGCAACACAAATAATTTAGCTTCAAATACTTGCGATATAAATGATATAGCTTCAAATGTAGGCGAAACAAACGAGTTAGCTTCTAATTCATGCGAAACTCATGATTTAGCTTCAAATAAATGCGATGTAGAAGGTTTACCTTCAAATCCATGCTTAACAAATAATTTAGCTACAAACACTTGGGATATAAGTGATATAGCTTCAAATGCAGACGATCAAACGAGTTAGCTTCAAAAACCATGCGATAAACTTGATTTAGCTTCAAATCAATGCGAAGTAGAAGGATGAGCTTCAAATCCATGTAACACAAATGATTTAGCTTCAAATACTTGCGATATAAATGATATAGCTTCAAATGTAGGCGAAACAAACGAGTCAGCTTCTAATCCATGCGAAACTCATGATTTAGCTTCAAATCAATGCGATGTAGAAGGTTTACCTTCAAATCCATGCTTAACAAATAATTTAGCTTCAGAAACTTGGGATATAAGTGATATAGCTTCAAATGCAGACGATCAAACGAGTTAGCTTCAAAATCCATGCGATAAACTTGATTTAGCTTCAAATCAATGCGAAGTAGAAGGATGAGCTTCAAATCCATGCAACACAAATGATTTAGCTTCAAATACTTGCGATATAAATGATATAGCTTCAAATGCAGGCGAAACAAACGTGTTAGCTTCTATTCCATGCGAAACTCATGATTTAGCTTCAAATCAATGCGATGTAGAAGGTTTACCTTCAAATCCATGCTTAACAAATAATTTAGCTTCGAATACTTGGGATATAAGTGATATAGCTTCAAATGCAGACGATCAAACGAGTTAGCTTCAAAATCCATGCGATAAACTTGATTTAGCTTCAAATCAATGCGAATTAGAAGGATGAGCTTCAAATCCATGTAACATAAATGATTTAGCTTCAAATACTTGCGATATAAATGATATAGCTTCAAATGTAGGCGAAACAACCGAGTTAGCTTCTAATCCATGCGAAACTCATGATTTAGCTTCAAATCAATGCGATGTAGAAGGTTTACCTTCAAATCCATGCTTAACAAATAATTTAGCTTCAAATACTTGGGATATAAGTGATATAGCTTCAAATGCAGAAGATCAAACGAGTTAGCCTCAAAATCCATGCGATAAACTTGATTTAGCTTCAAATCAATGCGAAGTAGAAGGATGAGCTTCAAATCCATGCAACACAAATAATTTAGCTTCAAATACTTGCGATATAAATGATATAGCTTCAAATGTAGGCGAAACAAACGAGTTAGCTTCTAATCCATGCGAAACTCATGATTTAGCTTCAAATAAATGCGATGTAGAAGGTTTACCTTCAAATCCATGCTTAACAAATGATTTAGCTTCAAACACTTGGGATATACGTGATATAGCTTCAAATGCAGGCGAAACAAACGTGTTAGATTGTAATCCATGCAAAACACATGATTAAGCTTCAAATCAATGGAATGTAGAAGGTTTAGCTTCAAATCCGTGCGAAACACATGATTTAGCTGCAAATCAATGTGATGAAGAATGTTTAGCTTCAAATCCATGCGAAACAAAAGATTTAGCATCAGATACTTGCGATATAAGTGATATAGCTTCAACTGCATGGGAAACAAACGGGTTAGCTTCAAATCCATGCAGAACACATGATTAAGCTTCAAATCAATGCTATGTAGAAGGTTTAGCTTCAAATCCATGCGACACAAATGATTTAGCTTCAAATCAATGCGATGTAGTAGGTTTTGCTTTCTAATCCATGCGAAACCAATGATTTAGCTTCAGATACATGCGACATAGGTGTTATAACTTCAAATGCAGACGAAACAAACGAGTTAGCTTAAAACCCATGCAAAACACATGATTAAGCTTCAAATCAATGCGATGTAGTAGGTTTAGCTTCAAATCCATGCGATACATGTGACTTAGCTTCAGATACATGCGATATATATGTTATAGCTTCAAATGCAGACGAAACAACCCAATTATCTTCAAATCCATGCGGAACACATGATTTAGCTGCAAATCAATGCGATGTAGAAGGCTTAGCTTCAAATCCATGCGGAACAAATGATACAGCTTCAAATACTTGTGATATAAGTGATATAGCTTCAAATGCAGACGAAACAAGCGAGTTAGATTCAAATCCAAGCGAAACACATGATTTAGCTTCAAATCAACGCGAAGTAGAAGGCTTAGCTTCAAATCCATGCGGAACCAATGATTTAGCTTCAAATAATTGCGATATAATTGATATAGCTTCAAATGCATACGAATCAAACGAGTTAGCTTCAAAACCCTTGCGAAAAAAATGATTTAGCTTCAACTCAATGCGATGTAGAAGGTTTAGCTTCAAATCCAAGCGAAACACATGATGTAGCTTCAAATCAATGCTATGTAGGTGCTTTAGCTTCAAATCCAGGCGACACAAATGATTTAGCTTCAAATCAATGCGATGTAGAAGGTTTAGCCTCAAATCAATGCGAAGTAGAAGCCTTAGCTTCAAATCCATGCGAAACAAATGATTTGGCTTCAAATACTTGCGATATAAGAGATATAGATTCACCTGCAGGCGAAATAAACGAGATAGTTTCAAATCCATGCGAAAAAATGATTTTATTTCAAATACTTGCGATAGAAGTGATATAGCTTCAAATGCAGGCGAAACAAACGAGTTAGCTCCAAATCCATGCGAAACACATGATTTAGCATCAAATCAATGCGATGTAGAAGGTTTCGCCTCAAATCAATGCGAAATAGAAGGCTTAGCTTCAAATCCATGCGACACAAATGATTTAGCTTCTGATATTTGCGAAATATTTGATATAGCTTCAAATGCAGACAAAACAAACAAGTAAGCTTCAAATCCAAGCGAAACACATGATTTAGCATCAGATACCTGTGATATAAGTGATATAGATTCAAACGCAGACCAAACAAACGAGTTCGCTTCAAATCCAAGCGAAACACATGATTTAGCTTCAAATCAATGTGAGGTAGAAGGCTTAGCTTCAAATCCATGAGAAACAAATGATTTAGATTCAGATACTTGTGATATAAGTGATATAGCTTCAAATGCACACGAAACAAACGAGTTAGATTCAAATCCAAGCGAAACACATGATTTAGCTTCAAATCAATGTGATGTAGAAGGTTTAGTTTCAAACCCAAGCGAAACACATGATTTAGCATCAGATACCTGTGATATAAGTGATATAGCTTCAAATGCAGGCGAAACGAACGAGTTAGCTTCAAATCCATGCGAAACAAATGATTTTTCTTCAAATGCTTGCGATTCAAGTGATATAGCTTCAACTGTAGGCGAAACAAACCAGATAGATTCAACTCCATGCGAAACACATGATTTAGCTGCAAATCAATACGATGTATACGGTTTAGCTTCAAATCCATGCGAAACAAATGATATAGCTTCAAACACTTGGGATATAAGTGATATAGCTTCAAATTCAAACGAAACAAACGAGTTAGCTTCAAAATCCGTGCGATACACATGATTTAGCTTGAAATCAATGCGATGTAGAAGGCGTAGCTTCAAATCCATGCGATACATATGATTTAGCTTCAAACACTTGGGATATAAGTGATATAGCTTCAAATGCAGACGAATCAAACGAGTTAGCATCAAATCTATGCAATGTAAAAGGTTTCGCTTCAAATCTATGCGAATATAATGATTGAGCTTCAATCATTTGGGATATAGGTGACATAGCTTCAAATGCAGACGACACAACCTAATTATCTTCAAATCCATGCGAAACACATGATTTAGCTGCAAATCAATGCGATGTAGAAGGCTTAGCTTCAAATCCATGCGGAACAAATGATTCAGCTTCAAATACTTGTGATATAAGTGATATAGCTTCAAATGCAGACGAAAGAAAGGAGTTAGCTTCAAATCCAAGCGGATCACATGATTTAGATTCACATCAATGCGATTTAGAAGGTTTAGCTTCGAATCTATGCGAAACAAATGATTGAGCTTGAAACACTTGGGATATAGGTGATATAGCTTCAGTTGCAAGCGACACGTACGAGTTAGCTTCAGGTCCATGCAATGTAAATGGTTTAGCTTCTAATCTATGCGAATCTAATGATTGAGCTTCAATCATTTGGGATATAGGTGACATAGCTTCAAATGCAGACGAAACAACCCAATTATCTTCAAATCCATGCGGAACACATGATTTAGCTGCAAATCAATGCGATGTAGAAGGCTTAGCTTCAAATCCATGCGGAACAAATGATTCAGCTTCAAATACTTGTGATATAAGTGATATAGCTTCAAATGCAGACGTAAGAAAGGAGTTAGCTTCAAATCCAAGCGGATCACATGATTTAGATTCACATCAATGCGATTTAGAAGGTTTAGCTTCGAATCTATGCGAAACAAATGATTGAGCTTGAAACACTTGGGATATAGGTGATATAGCTTCAGTTGCAAGCGACACGTACGAGTTAGCTTCAGGTCCATGCAATGTAAATGGTTTAGCTTCTAATCTATGCGAATCTAATGATTGAGCTTCAATCATTTGGGATATAGGTGACATAGCTTCAAATGCAGACGAAACAACCCAATTATCTTCAAATCCATGCGGAACACATGATTTAGCTGCAAATCAATGCGATGTAGAAGGCTTAGCTTCAAATCCATGCGGAACAAATGATTCAGCTTCAAATTCTTGTGATATAAGTGATATAGCTTCAAATGCAGACGAAACAAGCGAGTTAGATTCAAATCCAAGTGAAACACATGATTTAGCTTCAAATTAATACTATGTAGATGCTTTAGCTTCAAATCCATGCGACACAAATGATTTAGCTTCAAATCAATGCAATGTAGAAGGTTTAGCTTCGAATCTATGCGAATCTAATGATTAAGATTCAATCACTTGGGATGTAAGTGATGTAGCTTCAACTGCATGTGAAACAAACAAGTAAGCTTCAAATCCAAGCGAAACACATGATTTAGCTTCAACTCAATGCTATGTAGAAGGTTTAGCTTCAAATCCAAGCGAAACACATGATTTAGCTTCAAATCAACGCGAAGTAGAAGGCTTAGCTTCAAATCCATGCGGAACCAATGATTTAGCTTCAAATAATTGCGATATAATTGATATAGCTTCAAATGCATACGAATCAAACGAGTTAGCTTCAAAACCCTTGCGAAACAAATGATTTAGCTTCAACTCAATGCGATGTAGAAGGTTTAGCTTCAAATCCATGCAAAACAAATGATTTAGCTTCAAATACTTGGGATATAAGTGATATAGCTTCAAATGGAGACGAAGAAAGACGAGATAGCTTCAAAATCCATACGATACACATAATTTAGCTTCAAATCAATGCGAAGTAGAAGGTTTATCTTCAAATCCATGCGAAACAAATGATTTAACATCAGATACTTGCGATATAAGTGACATAGCTTCAGATGGAGGGGAAACACATGAGTTAGCTTCAAATCCATGCAAAACACAAGATTAAGCTTCAAATCAATGCTGTGTAGAAGGTTTAGCTTCAAATCTAAGCGAAAAAATTATTTTGCTTCAAACACTTGGGATATAAGTGATATAGCTTCAAATTCAGACGAATCGAACGAGTTAGCACAAAAATCCATGCGAAGCAAATGATTTATCTTCAAATCAATGCGAAGTAGAAGGCTTAGTTGCAAATCCATGAGAAATAAATGATTTAGCTTCAGATACTTGCGATGTAAGTGATATAGCTTCAAATGGAGGGGTAACAAATGAGTTAACTTAAAATCCATGCAAAACACATGATTAAGCTTCAAATCAATGCTATGTTGAAGGTTTAGCTTCAAATCCTAGAGAAACATACGATTTAGCTTCAAATCAATGCGATGTAGAAGGTTTAGCTTCAAATCCATGCGGAACAAATGATTTAACATCAGATACTTGCGATATAAGTGATATACATTAAACTGCAGGCGAAATAAACGAGTTAGCTTCAAATCCATGCGAAACACTTGATTTAGTTTCAAATCAATGCGATGTAGAAGGATTAGCTTCAAATCCATGCGAAGCAAATGATTGAGCTTCAAACACTTGGGATATAGGTGATATAGCTTCAACAGCATGCGAAACTAACGAGTTAGCTTCATATCCAAGCGAAACACATGATTTAGCTTCAAATCAATACGATGTAGAAGGTTTAGCTTCAAATCCATGCGGAATAAATGATTTAACATCTGATGCATGCGATATCAGTGATATAGCTTCAAATGGAGGGGAAACAAATGAGTTAGCAACAAATCCATGCAAAACACATGATTGAGCTTCAAATCAATGCTATGTAGAAGGTTTTGCTTCAAATCCCAACGAAACAGATGATTTAGCTTCAATTCAATGCGATGTAGAAGGTTTAGCTTCAAATCCATGCAAAACAAATGATTTAGCTTTAAACACTTGGGATATAAGTGATATAGCTTCAAATGGAGAAGAATCAAACGAGTTAGCTTCATATCCAAGCGAAACACATGATTAAGCTTCCAATCTATGCGATGTAGAAGGCTTAGCTTTAAATCCATGCGAAGCAAATGATTTAACATCAGATACTTGCGATATAAGTGATATAGCTTCAAATGGAGGGGAAACAAATGAGTTAGCTTCAAATCCATGCAAAACACTTGATTAAGGTTCAAATCAATGCTATGTGGAAGGTTTAGCTTCAAATCCAAGCGAAGCACATGATTTAGCTTCAAATCAATGCGATGTCGAAGGTTTAGCTTCAAATCCCTGCGGAACAAATGATTTAACATCAGATGCTTGCGATATCAGTGATATAGCTTAAATGGAGGGGAAACAAATGAGTTAGCATCAAATCCATGCAAAACACATGATTAAGCTTCAAATCAATGCTATGTAGAAGGTTTTGCTTCAAATCCAAGCGAAACACATGATTTAGCTTCAATTCAATGCGATGTAGAAGGCTTAGCTTCAAATCCATGCGAAGCAAATGATTTAACAACAGATACATGCGATATAAGTGATATAGCTTCAAATGGAGGGGAAACATATCAGTTAGCCTCAAATCCATGCAAAACACATGATTAAGCTTCAAATCAATGCTATGTAGAAGGTTTAGCTTCAATTCCAAGCGAAACACATGATTTAGCTTCAAATCAATGCGATGTAGAAGGTTTAGCTTCAAATACATGCGGAACAAATGATTTAACATCAGATGCTTGCGATATCAGTGATATAGGTTCAAATGGAGGGGAATCAAATGAGTTAGCATCAAATCCATGCAAAACACATGATTAAGCTTCAAATCAAGGGTATGTAGAAGGTTTTGCTTCAAATCCAAGCGAAACACATGATTTAGCTTCAATTCAATGCGATGTAGAAGGTTTAGCTTCAAATCCATGCAAAACGAATGATTTAGCTTCAAACACTTGGGATATAAGTGATATAGCTTCAAATGGAGAAGAATCAAACGAGTTAGCTTCATATCCAAGCGAAACACATGATTTAGCTTCCAATCTATGCGATATAGAAGGCTTAGCTTCAAATCCATGTGAAGCAAATGATTTAACATCAGATACATGCGATATAAGTGATATAGCTTCAAATGCAGGCGAAACAAACGAGTTAGCTTCAATTCCATGCGAAACATATGATTTAGCTGCAAATCAATGCGATGTAGAAGGTTTAACTTCAAATTCGTGCGAAACAAATGATTTAGCTTCAAACAGTTCTGATATAAGTGATATAGCTTCAAATGCAGACGAAAAAAAACTAGTTAGCTTCAAAATCCATACGATGCACATGATTTAGCTTCAAATCAATGCGAAGTAGAAGGTTTAGCTTCATATCCAAGCGAAACACATGATTAAGCTTCAAATCAATGCTATGTAGAAGGTTTTGCTTCAAATCCAAGCGAAACACATGATTTAGCTTCAATTCAATGCGATGTAGAAGGCTTAGCTTCAAATCCATGCGAAGCAAATGATTTAACAACAGATACATGCGATATAAGTGATATAGCTTCAAATGGAGGGGAAACAAATGAGTTAGCCTCAAATCCATGCAAAACACATGATTAAGCTTCAAATCAATGCTATGTAGAAGGTTTAGCTTCAAATCCTAGCGAAACAGATTATTTAGCTTCAAATCAATGCGATGTAGAAGGTTTAGCTTCAAATCCATGCGGAACAAATGATTTAACATCAGATACTTGCGATATAAGTGATATAGCTTCAAATGGAGGGGATACAAATGAGTTAGCTTCAAATCCATGCAAAACACATGATTAAGATTCAAATCAATGCTGTGTAGAAGGTTTAGTTTCAAATCCAAGCGAAACACATGATTTAGCTACAAATCAATGCGGAACAAATGATTTAACATCACATACATGCGATATAAGTGATATAGCTTCAAATGCAGGCAAAACAAACGAGTTAGCTTCAATTCCATGAGAAACACATGATTTAGCTTAAAATTCATGCGCAACACATGGATTAGCTTCAAATTCGTGCGAAACAAATGACTTAGCATCAAACACTTGGGATGAAAGTGATATAGCTTCAAATGCAGACGAAGAAAAACGAGTTAGCTTCAAAATCCATACGATACACATAATTTAGCTTCAAATCAATGCGAAATAGAAGGTTTATCTTCAAATCCATGCGAAACAAATGATTTAACATCAGATAGTTGCGATATAAGTGATATAGATTCAGATGGAGGGGAAACACATGAGTTAGCTTCAAATCCATGCAAAACACATGATTAAGCTTTAAATCAATGCTATGTAGAATGTTTAGCTTCAAATCCTAGCGAAACACATGACTTAGCTTCAAATCAACGCGATGTAGAAGGTTTAGCTTCAAATTCATGCGGAACAAATGATTTAACATCAGATACTTGCGATATAAGTGATATAGTTTCAAATGGAGGGGAAACAAATGAGTTAGCTTCAAATCCATGCAAAATACATGATTAAGCTTCAAATCAATGCTATGTAGAAGGTTTTGCTTCAATCCAAGCGAAACACATGATTTAGCTTCAATTCAATGCGATGTAGAAGGTTTATCTTCAAATCCATGCAAAACGAATGATTTAGCTTCAAACACTTGGGATATAAGTGATATAGCTTCAAATGGAGAAGAATCAAACGAGTTAGCTTCATATCCAAGCGAAACACATGATTTAGCTTCCAATCTATGCGATGTAGAAGGCTTAACTTCAAATCCATGCGAAGCAAATGATTTAACATCAGATACATGCGATATAAGTGATATAGCTTCAAATGGAGGGGATACAAATGAGTTAGCTTCAAATCCATGCAAAACACATGATTAAGCTTCAAATCAATGCGATGTAGAAGGTTTAGCTTCAAATCCATGCGGAACAAATGATTTAACATCAGATACTTGCGATATAAGTGATATAGCTTCAAATGGAGGGGAAGCAAATGAGTTAGCTTAAAATCCATGCAAAACACATGATTAAGGTTCAAATCAATGCTATGTAGAAGGTTTAGCTTCAAATTCAAGCGAAGCACATGATTCAGCTTCAAATCAATGCGATGTAGAAGGTTTAGCTTCAAATCCATGCGGAACAAATGATTTAACATCAGATGCTTGCGATATCAGTGATATAGCTTCAAATGGAGGGAAACGAATGAGTTAGCATCACATCCATGCAAAACACATGATTAAGATTCAAATCAATGCTATGTAGAAGGTTTAGTTTCAAATCCAAGCGAAACACATGATTTAGCTTCAAATCCATGCGGAACAAATGATTTAACGTCAGATAGTTGCGATATAAGTGATATAGATTCAACTGCAGGCGAAATAAACGAGATCGCCTCAAATCCATGCGAAAAAAATGATTATTCTTGAATACTTGCGATACAGGTGATATAGCATCAAATGCAGGCAAAACAAACCAGTTAGCTTCAATTCCATGAGAAACACATGATTTAGCTTAAAATTCATGCGCAACACATGGATTAGCTTCAAATTCGCGCGAAACAAATGATTTAGCTTCAAACACTTGGGATGTAAGTGATATAGCTTGAAATGCAGACGATCAAACGAGTTAGCTTCAAAATCCATGCGATAAACTTGATTTAGCTTCAAATCAATGCGAAGTAGAAGGTTTACCTTCAAATCCATGCTTAACAAATGATTTAGCTTCGAATACTTGCGATATGAATGATATAGCTTCAAATGCAGGCGAAACAAACGAGTTAGCTTCTAATCCATGCGAAACTCATGATTTAGCTTCAAATCAACGCGATGTAGAAGGTTCACCTTCAAATCCATGCGCAACAAATGATTTAGCTTCAAACAGTTGGGATATAAGTGACATAGCTTGAAATGCAGACGATCAAACGAGTTAGCTTCAAAATCCATGCGATAAACTTGATTTAGCTTCAAATCAATGCGAAGTAGAAGGCTTAGCTTCAAATCCATGCGAAACAAATGATTTAGGTCCAGATACTTGCCGTATAAGTGATACAGCTTCAAATGCAGACGAAACGAACGAGTTAGCTTCATATCTATGCGAAACCCATGATTTAGCTTCAAATCAATGCGATGTAGAAGGTATACCTTCAAATCCATGCTTAACAAATGATTTAGCTTCAAATACTTGCGATATAAATGATATAGCTTCAAATGCAGGCGAAACAAACGTGTTAGCTTCTAATCCATGCGAAACTCATGATTTAGCTTCAAATCAATGCGATGTAGAAGGTATACATTCAAATCCATGCTTAAAAAATGATTTAGCTTCAAACACTTGGGATATAAGTGATATGGCATCAATTGCATACGAATCAAACGAGTTAGCTTCAAATCCATGCGAAACACATGATTTAGCTACAAATCAATGCGATGTAGAAGGTTTAGCTTCAATCCATCCGAAACAAGTGATTTAGCTTCATATACTAGCGACATAAGTGATATAGCTTTAAATGCAGACGAAACAAACGAGTTAGCTTAATATCCAAGCGATTCACATGATTTAGCTTCAAATCAGTGCGACGCAGAAGGTTTAGCTTCAAATCCAAGCGAAACCGACGATTTATCTTCAGATACTTGCGATATAAGTGATATAGATTCAAATGCAGACGAAACAATCGAGTTAGCTTCAAAATCCATGCGATACACATGATTTAGCTTCAAATCAATGCGATGTAGAAGTTTTAGCTTCAAATCAATGCGATGTAGAAGGTTTAGCTTCAATTCCAAACAACACAAATTATTTAGCTGCACATACTTGCGATATATGTGATATAGGTTCAAATGTATACGAAACAAACGAGTTAGCTCCAAATCCATGCGAAACACATGATTTAGCTACAAATCAATGCGATGTAGAAGGTTTAGCTTCAAATCCATCCGAAACAAGTGATTTAGCTTCAGATACTAGCGATATAAGTGATATAGCTTCAAATGCAGACGAAACAAACGAGTTAGCTTCAAAATCCATGCGATACACATGATTTAGTTTCAAATAAATGCGAAGTAGAAGGCTTAGCTTCAAATCCATCTGGAACAAATGATTTAGCTTCAGATACTTGCGATATAAGTGATATAGGTTCAAATGCAGCGGAAACAAACGAGCTAGCTTGAACTCCATGCGACACTCATGATTTTGCTTCAAATCAATGCGATGTAGAAGGTTTAGATTCAAATCAATGCGATGTAGAATGTTTAGCTACAAATCAATGCGATGTAGAAGGTTTAGCTTCAAATCCAAGCGACACAAATGATTTAGCTTCACATACTTGCGATATATGTGATATAGGTTCAAATGCATACGACAAATGGAAACGAGTTAGCTTCAAATCCATGCGAAACACATGATTTAGCTACAAATCAATGCGATGTAGAAGGTTTAGCTTCAAATCAATGCGATGTAGAAGGTTTAGCTTCAAATCAATGCGATGTAGAAGGTTTAGCTACAATTCCAAGCGACACAAATGATTTAGCTTCAGATACTTGCGATATAAGTGACATGGGTTCAAATGTAGACGAAACAAACGAGTTAGGTTCATATCCAATCGAAACACATGATTCAGCTTCAAATCAATGCGAAGTAGAAGGCTTATCTTCAAATCCATTACAAACAAATGATTTAGATTCAGATACTTGTGATATAAGTGATATAGCTTCAAATGCAGACGAAACAAACGAGTTAGCTTCAAATAAATGCGAAACACATGATTTAGCTTCAAATCAATTCGGAGTAGTAGGCTTAGCTTTAAATCCATGCGAAACAAATGGTTTAGCTTCAAACCAATGCGAAGTAGAAGGCATGGCTTCAAATCCATGCGATACTAATGATTTAGCATCAGATACATGCGATATATGTGATATAGCTTCAAATGCAGGAGAAACAAACGATTTAGCTTCAACTCCATGCGAAACACATGATTTAGCTTCAAATCAATGCAATGTAGAAGGTTTAAGTTCAAATCCACGCGACACAAATGATTTAGCTTCAAACACTTGGGATATAAGTGGTATAGCTTCAAATGCAGATGAAACAAACGAGTTAGCTTCATATCCAAGCGAAACCAATGATTGAGCTTCAGATACTTGCGATATAAGTGATATAGTTTCAAATGCAGACGATTCAAACGAGTTAGCTTCAAATATATGCGATATAGAAGGTTTAGCTTCAAATCCATGCGATGTAGATGGTTTAGCTTCAAATCCATGCGACAAAAATGATTTAGCTTCAAGTCAATGAGATGTAGAAGGTTTAGCTTCAAATCTATGCGAATCAAATGATTAAGCTTAAATCACTTGCGATATAGATGATATAGCTTCAACTGCATGCGAAACAAACGATTTAGCTTCAAATCCATGCGAAACACCTGATTTAGCAGCAAATCAATGCGATGTAGAAGGTTTAGCTCCACCTTCATGCGAAACACATGATTTAGCTCCAAATCAATGCGATGTAGAAGGTTTAAGTTCAAATCCATGCGACACAAATGATTATCATCAGATACACGCGATATAAGTGATATAGCTTCAAATGCAGGAGATACAAACGAGTTAGCTTCATATCCAAGCGAAACACATGATTTAGCTTCAAATCAATTCAAAATAGAGGGTTTAGATTCAATTCCATGTGATTCAAATGATTTAGCATCAGATAGATGCGATATAAGTGATATAGCTTCAAATGCAGGAGAAACAAACGAATTAGCTTCATATCCAAGCGAAACACATGATTTAGCTTCAAATCAATGCGAAATAGAAGGCTTAGGTTCAAATCCATGCGAAACAAATGATTTAGCTTCAGATACTTTCGGCATAAGTAATATAGCTTCAAATGCAGGAGAAACAAACGAGTGAGCTCTAAATCCATGCGAAACAAATGATGCAGCTTCAGATACTTGCGATATAAGTGATATAGCTTCAAATGCAGGGAAAACAAACGAGTTAGCTACAAATCCATGCAAAACACAAGATTAAGCTTCAAATCAGCGCGATGTAGAAGGTTTAGATTCAAATCCATGCGAAACAGATGATTTATCTTCAAATCAATTCGGAGTAGTAGGCTTACCTTCAAATCCATACGATACAAATGGTTTAGCTACAAAATCTAGAGGTAAACGTAATTTAGCTCCAACTGCATGCGAAATGAACGAGTCGGCTTCAAATTGCAGCGAAGCAGATGATTTAGCTTCAAATTATTCCAATAGACCTGATTTAGCTTCTAATGCATGCGAAACACATGATTTAGCTTCAAATTCATGCGAAACACGTGAATTAGATTCACATTCATGCGAAACACATGATTTAGCTTCCAATTCATGCGAAACAAATGAATTAGCTTCAGATACTTGCGATATAAGTGATATAGCTTCAAATGCAGGCGAAACAAACGGGTTAGCTTCAAATACATGCGAAACGCATGATTTAGCTACAAATCAATGCGATGTAGAAGGTTTAGCTTCAAATCCATGCGAAACAATATATTGAACTTCAAACACTTGGGATATATGTGATATAGCTTCAACTGCATACGAAACAAACGAGTTAGCTTCAAATCCATGCCAAACACATGATTGAGCTTCAAACACTTGGAATATAGGGGATATAGCATCAAATGCAGGCGAAACGAACGAGTTAGCTTCAAATCCATGCGAAACAAATGATTTAGCTTTAAACACTTGGGATATAAGTGATATAGCTTCAAATGGAGAAGAATCAAACGAGTTAGCTTCATATCCAAGCGAAACACATGATTAAGCTTCCAATCTATGCGATGTAGAAGGCTTAGCTTTAAATCCATGCGAAGCAAATGATTTAACATCAGATACTTGCGATATAAGTGATATAGCTTCAAATGGAGGGGAAACAAATGAGTTAGCTTCAAATCCATGCAAAACACTTGATTAAGGTTCAAATCAATGCTATGTGGAAGGTTTAGCTTCAAATCCAAGCGAAGCACATGATTTAGCTTCAAATCAATGCGATGTCGAAGGTTTAGCTTCAAATCCCTGCGGAACAAATGATTTAACATCAGATGCTTGCGATATCAGTGATATAGCTTAAATGGAGGGGAAACAAATGAGTTAGCATCAAATCCATGCAAAACACATGATTAAGCTTCAAATCAATGCTATGTAGAAGGTTTTGCTTCAAATCCAAGCGAAACACATGATTTAGCTTCAATTCAATGCGATGTAGAAGGCTTAGCTTCAAATCCATGCGAAGCAAATGATTTAACAACAGATACATGCGATATAAGTGATATAGCTTCAAATGGAGGGGAAACATATCAGTTAGCCTCAAATCCATGCAAAACACATGATTAAGCTTCAAATCAATGCTATGTAGAAGGTTTAGCTTCAATTCCAAGCGAAACACATGATTTAGCTTCAAATCAATGCGATGTAGAAGGTTTAGCTTCAAATACATGCGGAACAAATGATTTAACATCAGATGCTTGCGATATCAGTGATATAGGTTCAAATGGAGGGGAATCAAATGAGTTAGCATCAAATCCATGCAAAACACATGATTAAGCTTCAAATCAAGGGTATGTAGAAGGTTTTGCTTCAAATCCAAGCGAAACACATGATTTAGCTTCAATTCAATGCGATGTAGAAGGTTTAGCTTCAAATCCATGCAAAACGAATGATTTAGCTTCAAACACTTGGGATATAAGTGATATAGCTTCAAATGGAGAAGAATCAAACGAGTTAGCTTCATATCCAAGCGAAACACATGATTTAGCTTCCAATCTATGCGATATAGAAGGCTTAGCTTCAAATCCATGTGAAGCAAATGATTTAACATCAGATACATGCGATATAAGTGATATAGCTTCAAATGCAGGCGAAACAAACGAGTTAGCTTCAATTCCATGCGAAACATATGATTTAGCTGCAAATCAATGCGATGTAGAAGGTTTAACTTCAAATTCGTGCGAAACAAATGATTTAGCTTCAAACAGTTCTGATATAAGTGATATAGCTTCAAATGCAGACGAAAAAAAACTAGTTAGCTTCAAAATCCATACGATGCACATGATTTAGCTTCAAATCAATGCGAAGTAGAAGGTTTAGCTTCATATCCAAGCGAAACACATGATTAAGCTTCAAATCAATGCTATGTAGAAGGTTTTGCTTCAAATCCAAGCGAAACACATGATTTAGCTTCAATTCAATGCGATGTAGAAGGCTTAGCTTCAAATCCATGCGAAGCAAATGATTTAACAACAGATACATGCGATATAAGTGATATAGCTTCAAATGGAGGGGAAACAAATGAGTTAGCCTCAAATCCATGCAAAACACATGATTAAGCTTCAAATCAATGCTATGTAGAAGGTTTAGCTTCAAATCCTAGCGAAACAGATTATTTAGCTTCAAATCAATGCGATGTAGAAGGTTTAGCTTCAAATCCATGCGGAACAAATGATTTAACATCAGATACTTGCGATATAAGTGATATAGCTTCAAATGGAGGGGATACAAATGAGTTAGCTTCAAATCCATGCAAAACACATGATTAAGATTCAAATCAATGCTGTGTAGAAGGTTTAGTTTCAAATCCAAGCGAAACACATGATTTAGCTACAAATCAATGCGGAACAAATGATTTAACATCACATACATGCGATATAAGTGATATAGCTTCAAATGCAGGCAAAACAAACGAGTTAGCTTCAATTCCATGAGAAACACATGATTTAGCTTAAAATTCATGCGCAACACATGGATTAGCTTCAAATTCGTGCGAAACAAATGACTTAGCATCAAACACTTGGGATGAAAGTGATATAGCTTCAAATGCAGACGAAGAAAAACGAGTTAGCTTCAAAATCCATACGATACACATAATTTAGCTTCAAATCAATGCGAAATAGAAGGTTTATCTTCAAATCCATGCGAAACAAATGATTTAACAATCGGATAGTTGCGATATAAGTGATATAGATTCAGATGGAGGGGAAACACATGAGTTAGCTTCAAATCCATGCAAAACACATGATTAAGCTTTAAATCAATGCTATGTAGAATGTTTAGCTTCAAATCCTAGCGAAACACATGACTTAGCTTCAATCAACGCGATGTAGAAGGTTTAGCTTCAAATTCATGCGGAACAAATGATTTAACATCAGATACTTGCGATATAAGTGATATAGTTTCAAATGGAGGGGAAACAAATGAGTTAGCTTCAAATCCATGCAAAATACATGATTAAGCTTCAAATCAATGCTATGTAGAAGGTTTTGCTTCAAATCCAAGCGAAACACATGATTTAGCTTCAATTCAATGCGATGTAGAAGGTTTATCTTCAAATCCATGCAAAACGAATGATTTAGCTTCAAACACTTGGGATATAAGTGATATAGCTTCAAATGGAGAAGAATCAAACGAGTTAGCTTCATATCCAAGCGAAACACATGATTTAGCTTCCAATCTATGCGATGTAGAAGGCTTAACTTCAAATCCATGCGAAGCAAATGATTTAACATCAGATACATGCGATATAAGTGATATAGCTTCAAATGGAGGGGATACAAATGAGTTAGCTTCAAATCCATGCAAAACACATGATTAAGCTTCAAATCAATGCGATGTAGAAGGTTTAGCTTCAAATCCATGCGGAACAAATGATTTAACATCAGATACTTGCGATATAAGTGATATAGCTTCAAATGGAGGGGAAGCAAATGAGTTAGCTTAAAATCCATGCAAAACACATGATTAAGGTTCAAATCAATGCTATGTAGAAGGTTTAGCTTCAAATTCAAGCGAAGCACATGATTCAGCTTCAAATCAATGCGATGTAGAAGGTTTAGCTTCAAATCCATGCGGAACAAATGATTTAACATCAGATGCTTGCGATATCAGTGATATAGCTTCAAATGGAGGGGAAACGAATGAGTTAGCATCACATCCATGCAAAACACATGATTAAGATTCAAATCAATGCTATGTAGAAGGTTTAGTTTCAAATCCAAGCGAAACACATGATTTAGCTTCAAATCCATGCGGAACAAATGATTTAACGTCAGATAGTTGCGATATAAGTGATATAGATTCAACTGCAGGCGAAATAAACGAGATCGCCTCAAATCCATGCGAAAAAAATGATTATTCTTGAATACTTGCGATACAGGTGATATAGCATCAAATGCAGGCAAAACAAACCAGTTAGCTTCAATTCCATGAGAAACACATGATTTAGCTTAAAATTCATGCGCAACACATGGATTAGCTTCAAATTCGCGCGAAACAAATGATTTAGCTTCAAACACTTGGGATGTAAGTGATATAGCTTGAAATGCAGACGATCAAACGAGTTAGCTTCAAAATCCATGCGATAAACTTGATTTAGCTTCAAATCAATGCGAAGTAGAAGGTTTACCTTCAAATCCATGCTTAACAAATGATTTAGCTTCGAATACTTGCGATATGAATGATATAGCTTCAAATGCAGGCGAAACAAACGAGTTAGCTTCTAATCCATGCGAAACTCATGATTTAGCTTCAAATCAACGCGATGTAGAAGGTTCACCTTCAAATCCATGCGCAACAAATGATTTAGCTTCAAAACAGTTGGGATATAAGTGACATAGCTTGAAATGCAGACGATCAAACGAGTTAGCTTCAAATCCATGCGATAAACTTGATTTAGCTTCAAATCAATGCGAAGTAGAAGGCTTAGCTTCAAATCCATGCGAAACAAATGATTTAGGTCCAGATACTTGCCGTATAAGTGATACAGCTTCAAATGCAGACGAAACGAACGAGTTAGCTTCATATCTATGCGAAACCCATGATTTAGCTTCAAATCAATGCGATGTAGAAGGTATACCTTCAAATCCATGCTTAACAAATGATTTAGCTTCAAATACTTGCGATATAAATGATATAGCTTCAAATGCAGGCGAAACAAACGTGTTAGCTTCTAATCCATGCGAAACTCATGATTTAGCTTCAAATCAATGCGATGTAGAAGGTATACATTCAAATCCATGCTTAAAAAATGATTTAGCTTCAAACACTTGGGATATAAGTGATATGGCATCAATTGCATACGAATCAAACGAGTTAGCTTCAAATCCATGCGAAACACATGATTTAGCTACAAATCAATGCGATGTAGAAGGTTTAGCTTCAAATCCATCCGAAACAAGTGATTTAGCTTCATATACTAGCGACATAAGTGATATAGCTTTAAATGCAGACGAAACAAACGAGTTAGCTTAATATCCAAGCGATTCACATGATTAGCTTCAAATCAGTGCGACGCAGAAGGTTTAGCTTCAAATCCAAGCGAAACCGACGATTTATCTTCAGATACTTGCGATATAAGTGATATAGATTCAAATGCAGACGAAACAATCGAGTTAGCTTCAAAATCCATGCGATACACATGATTTAGCTTCAAATCAATGCGATGTAGAAGTTTTAGCTTCAAATCAATGCGATGTAGAAGGTTTAGCTTCAATTCCAAACAACACAAATTATTTAGCTGCACATACTTGCGATATATGTGATATAGGTTCAAATGTATACGAAACAAACGAGTTAGCTCCAAATCCATGCGAAACACATGATTTAGCTACAAATCAATGCGATGTAGAAGGTTTAGCTTCAAATCCATCCGAAACAAGTGATTTAGCTTCAGATACTAGCGATATAAGTGATATAGCTTCAAATGCAGACGAAACAAACGAGTTAGCTTCAAAATCCATGCGATACACATGATTTAGTTTCAAATAAATGCGAAGTAGAAGGCTTAGCTTCAAATCCATCTGGAACAAATGATTTAGCTTCAGATACTTGCGATATAAGTGATATAGGTTCAAATGCAGCGGAAACAAACGAGCTAGCTTGAACTCCATGCGACACTCATGATTTTGCTTCAAATCAATGCGATGTAGAAGGTTTAGATTCAAATCAATGCGATGTAGAATGTTTAGCTACAAATCAATGCGATGTAGAAGGTTTAGCTTCAAATCCAAGCGACACAAATGATTTAGCTTCACATACTTGCGATATATGTGATATAGGTTCAAATGCATACGACAAATGGAAACGAGTTAGCTTCAAATCCATGCGAAACACATGATTTAGCTACAAATCAATGCGATGTAGAAGGTTTAGCTTCAAATCAATGCGATGTAGAAGGTTTAGCTTCAAATCAATGCGATGTAGAAGGTTTAGCTACAATTCCAAGCGACACAAATGATTTAGCTTCAGATACTTGCGATATAAGTGACATGGGTTCAAATGTAGACGAAACAAACGAGTTAGGTTCATATCCAATCGAAACACATGATTCAGCTTCAAATCAATGCGAAGTAGAAGGCTTATCTTCAAATCCATTACAAACAAATGATTTAGATTCAGATACTTGTGATATAAGTGATATAGCTTCAAATGCAGACGAAACAAACGAGTTAGCTTCAAATAAATGCGAAACACATGATTTAGCTTCAAATCAATTCGGAGTAGTAGGCTTAGCTTTAAATCCATGCGAAACAAATGGTTTAGCTTCAAACCAATGCGAAGTAGAAGGCATGGCTTCAAATCCATGCGATACTAATGATTTAGCATCAGATACATGCGATATATGTGATATAGCTTCAAATGCAGGAGAAACAAACGATTTAGCTTCAACTCCATGCGAAACACATGATTTAGCTTCAAATCAATGCAATGTAGAAGGTTTAAGTTCAAATCCACGCGACACAAATGATTTAGCTTCAAACACTTGGGATATAAGTGGTATAGCTTCAAATGCAGATGAAACAAACGAGTTAGCTTCATATCCAAGCGAAACCAATGATTGAGCTTCAGATACTTGCGATATAAGTGATATAGTTTCAAATGCAGACGATTCAAACGAGTTAGCTTCAAATATATGCGATATAGAAGGTTTAGCTTCAAATCCATGCGATGTAGATGGTTTAGCTTCAAATCCATGCGACAAAAATGATTTAGCTTCAAGTCAATGAGATGTAGAAGGTTTAGCTTCAAATCTATGCGAATCAAATGATTAAGCTTAAATCACTTGCGATATAGATGATATAGCTTCAACTGCATGCGAAACAAACGATTTAGCTTCAAATCCATGCGAAACACCTGATTTAGCAGCAAATCAATGCGATGTAGAAGGTTTAGCTCCACCTTCATGCGAAACACATGATTTAGCTCCAAATCAATGCGATGTAGAAGGTTTAAGTTCAAATCCATGCGACACAAATGATTATCATCAGATACACGCGATATAAGTGATATAGCTTCAAATGCAGGAGATACAAACGAGTTAGCTTCATATCCAAGCGAAACACATGATTTAGCTTCAAATCAATTCAAAAATAGAGGGTTTAGATTCAATTCCATGTGATTCAAATGATTTAGCATCAGATAGATGCGATATAAGTGATATAGCTTCAAATGCAGGAGAAACAAACGAATTAGCTTCATATCCAAGCGAAACACATGATTTAGCTTCAAATCAATGCGAAATAGAAGGCTTAGGTTCAAATCCATGCGAAACAAATGATTTAGCTTCAGATACTTTCGGCATAAGTAATATAGCTTCAAATGCAGGAGAAACAAACGAGTGAGCTCTAAATCCATGCGAAACAAATGATGCAGCTTCAGATACTTGCGATATAAGTGATATAGCTTCAAATGCAGGGAAAACAAACGAGTTAGCTACAAATCCATGCAAAACACAAGATTAAGCTTCAAATCAGCGCGATGTAGAAGGTTTAGATTCAAATCCATGCGAAACAGATGATTTATCTTCAAATCAATTCGGAGTAGTAGGCTTACCTTCAAATCCATACGATACAAATGGTTTAGCTACAAAATCTAGAGGTAAACGTAATTTAGCTCCAACTGCATGCGAAATGAACGAGTCGGCTTCAAATTGCAGCGAAGCAGATGATTTAGCTTCAAATTATTCCAATAGACCTGATTTAGCTTCTAATGCATGCGAAACACATGATTTAGCTTCAAATTCATGCGAAACACGTGAATTAGATTCACATTCATGCGAAACACATGATTTAGCTTCCAATTCATGCGAAACAAATGAATTAGCTTCAGATACTTGCGATATAAGTGATATAGCTTCAAATGCAGGCGAAACAAACGGGTTAGCTTCAAATACATGCGAAACGCATGATTTAGCTACAAATCAATGCGATGTAGAAGGTTTAGCTTCAAATCCATGCGAAACAATATATTGAACTTCAAACACTTGGGATATATGTGATATAGCTTCAACTGCATACGAAACAAACGAGTTAGCTTCAAATCCATGCCAAACACATGATTGAGCTTCAAACACTTGGAATATAGGGGATATAGCATCAAATGCAGGCGAAACGAACGAGTTAGCTTCAAATCCATGCGAAATACATGATTTAGCTGCAAATCAATGCGATGTAGAAGGTTTAGCTTCAAATCCATGCAAAACACATGATTAAGCTTCAAATCAATGTTATGCAGAAGGTTTAGCTTCAAATCCATGCGAAACAAATGATTTATCTTCAAACACTTGGGATATTAGTTACATAGCTTCAAGTGCAGACGAATCAAACGAGTTAGCTTCAAATTCATACGATACGCATGATTTAGCTTCAAACCAATGCGAAGTAGAAGGTTTAGCTTCAAATCCAAGCGAAACACATGATTTAGCTTGAACTGAATGCGATGTAGAAGGTTTTGCTTGAAATCCATGCGACACAAATGATTTAGCTTCAGATACTTGCGATATAAGTGATATAGCTTCAACTGCATTCGCAACAAACGAGTTAGCTTCATATCCAAACGAATCACATGATTTAGCTTGAAATTAATTCGAAGTAGAAGGATTAGCTTCAAATCCATGCGAAACAATGCTACAAACACTTGTGATATACATTATTTAGATTCAACTGTATGCGCAACAAACGAGTTAGATTCAAATACATGTGGAACGCATGAAGTAGGAGCAAATCAATGCGATGTAGAAGGTTTAGCTTCAAATCCATGCGAAACAGAAGATAGAGCTTCAAACATTTTTCATATACGTTATTTAGATTCCACTGCATGCGCAACAAACGAATTAGCTTCAAGTCCATCCGAAGAAAATTATTTAGCAGCAAATCAATGCGATGTAGAAGGTTTAGATTCTAATCCATGCGAAACAAATGATTTAGGTTCAGATACTTGCGATATAAGTGATATAGCTTCAATTGCAGGAGGAACGAACGAGTTAGCACCAAATCCATGCGAATCAAATGATTTAGCTTCAAATCAATGCGAAATAGAAGGCTTAGCTTCAAATCCATGCGGAACAAATGATTTAGCACAGGAACTTGTGATATAAGTGATATAGCTACAAATGTAGAGGAAACAAACGAGTTAGCTTCACATCCATGCGAAACACAAGATTTAGCTTCAAATTAATGCGATGTAGATGGATTAGCTTCAAATCCATGCGAAGCAAATGATTGTGCTTCAAACATTTGGGATATAGGCGATATAGATTCAACTACATGCGTAACAAACGAGTTAGCTTCAAATTCATGCCAAACGTATGATTTAGCTTCAAATCAATTCGAAGTAGAACGATTAGCTTCAAATCCATGCGAAACAAATGTTTTAGCTACAAATACTTGTGATATACGTTATTTAGAATCAACTGCATTCGCAACAACCGAGTTAGCTCCAAATTCATGCGAATCAAATGATTTAGCTTCAAATCAATGCAATGTAGAAGGTTTAAGTTCAAATCCACGCGACACAAATGATTTAGCTTCAAACACTTGGGATATAAGTGGTATAGCTTCAAATGCAGATGAAACAAACGAGTTAGCTTCATATCCAAGCGAAACCAATGATTGAGCTTCAGATATTTGCGATATAAGTGATATAGTTTCAAATGCAGACGATTCAAACGAGTTAGCTTCAAATATATGCGATATAGAAGGTTTAGCTTCAAATCCATGCGATGTAGATGGTTTAGCTTCAAATCCATGCGACAAAAATGATTTAGCTTCAAGTCAATGAGATGTAGAAGGATTAGCTTCAAATCTATGCGAATCAAATGATTGAGCTTAAATCACTTGCGATATAGATGATATAGCTTCAACTGCATGCGAAACAAACGATTTAGCTTCAAATCCATGCGAAAAACCTGATTTAGCAGCAAATCAATGCGATGTAGAAGGTTTAGCTCCACCTTCATGCGAAACACATGATTTAGCTCCAAATCAATGCAATGTAGAAGGTTTAAGTTCAAATCCATGCGATCTAGATGGTTTAGCTTCAAATCCATGCGACAAAAATGATTTAGCTTCAAGTCAATGAGATGTAGAAGGATTAGCTTCAAATCTATGCGAATCAAATGATTGAGCTTAAATCACTTGCGATATAGATGATATAGCTTCAACTGCATGCGAAACAAACGATTTAGCTTCAAATCCATGCGAAAAACCTGATTTAGCAGCAAATCAATGCGATGTAGAAGGTTTAGCTCCACCTTCATGCGAAACACATGATTTAGCTCCAAATCAATGCGATGTAGAAGGTTTAAGTTCAAATCCATGCGATCTAGATGGTTTAGCTTCAAATCCATGCGACAAAAATGATTTAGCTTCAAGTCAATGAGATGTAGAAGGTTTAGCTTCAAATCTATGCGAATCAAATGATTGAGCTTAAATCACTTGCGATATAGATGATATAGCTTCAACTGCATGCGAAACAAACGATTTAGCTTCAAATCCATGCGAAACACCTGATTTAGCAGCAAATCAATGCGATGTAGAAGGTTTAGCTCCACCTTCATGCGAAACACATGATTTAGCTCCAAATCAATGCGATGTAGAAGGTTTAAGTTCAAATCCATGCGACACAAATGATTATCATCAGATACACGCGATATAAGTGATATAGCTTCAAATGCAGGAGATACAAACGAGTTAGCTTCATATCCAAGCGAAACACATGATTTAGCTTCAAATCAATTCGAAATAGAGGGTTTAGATTCAATTCCATGTGATTCAAATGATTTAGCATCAGATAGATGCGATATAAGTGATATAGCTTCAAATGCAGGAGAAACAAACGAATTAGCTTCATATCCAAGCGAAACACATGATTTAGCTTCAAATCAATGCGAAATAGAAGGCTTAGGTTCAAATCCATGCGAAACAAATGATTTAGCTTCAGATACTTTCGGCATAAGTAATATAGCTTCAAATGCAGGAGAAACAAACGAGTGAGCTCTAAATCCATGCGAAACAAATGATGCAGCTTCAGATACTTGCGATATAAGTGATATAGCTTCAAATGCAGGGAAAACAAACGAGTTAGCTACAAATCCATGCAAAACACAAGATTAAGCTTCAAATCAGCGCGATGTAGAAGGTTTAGATTCAAATCCATGCGAAACAGATGATTTATCTTCAAATCAATTCGGAGTAGTAGGCTTACCTTCAAATCCATACGAAACAAATGGTTTAGCTACAAAATCTAGAGGTAAACGTAATTTAGCTCCAACTGCATGCGAAATGAACGAGTTGGCTTCAAATTGCAGCGAAGCAGATGATTTAGCTTCAAATTATTCCAATAGACCTGATTTAGCTTCTAATGCATGCGAAACACATGATTTAGCTTCAAATTCATGCGAAACACGTGAATTAGATTCACATTCATGCGAAACACATGATTTAGCTTCCAATTCATGCGAAACAAATGAATTAGCTTCAGATACTTGCGATATAAGTGATATAGCTTCAAATGCAGGCGAAACAAACGGGTTAGCTTCAAATACATGCGAAAGGCATGATTTAGCTACAAATCAATGCGATGTAGAAGGTTTAGCTTCAAATCCATGCGAAACAATATATTGAACTTCAAACACTTGGGATATATGTGATATAGCTTCAACTGCATACGAAACAAACGAGTTAGCTTCAAATCCATGCCAAACACATGATTGAGCTTCAAACACTTGGAATATAGGGGATATAGCATCAAATGCAGGCGAAACGAACGAGTTAGCTTCAAATCCATGCAAAACACATGATTAAGCTTCAAATCAATGTTATGCAGAAGGTTTAGCTTCAAATCCATGCGAAACAAATGATTTATCTTCAAACACTTGGGATATAAGTTACATAGCTTCAAATGCAGACGAATCAAACGAGTTAGCACCAAATCCATGCGAATCAAATGATTTAGCTTCAAATCGATGCGAAATAGAAGGCTTAGCTTCAAATCCATGCGGAACAAATGATTTAGCACAGGAACTTGTGATATAAGTGATATAGCTACAAATGTAGAGGAAACAAACGAGTTAGCTTCACATCCATGCGAAACACATGATTTAGCTTCAAATTAATGCGATGTAGATGGATTAGCTTCAAATCCATTGCGAAGCAAATGATTTAGCTTCAAATCAATTAGAAATAGAAGGCTTAGCTTCAAATCCATGCGGAACAAATGATTTAGCACAGGAACTTGTGATATAAGTGATATAGCTACAAATGTAGAGGAAACAAACGAGTTAGCTTCACATCCATGCGAAACACAAGATTTAGCTTCGAATTAATGCGATGTAGATGGATTAGCTTCAAATCCATGCGAAGCAAATGATTGTGCTTCAAACATTTGGGATATAGGCGATATAGATTCAACTACATGCGTAACAAACGAGTTAGCTTCAAATTCATGCCAAACATATGATTTAGCTTCAAATCAATTCGAAGTAGAACGATTAGCTTCAAATCCATGCGAAACAAATGTTTTAGCTACAAATACTTGTGATATACGTTATTTAGAATCAACTGCATTCGCAACAACCGAGTTAGCTCCAAATTCATGCGAATCAAATGATTTAGCTTCAAATCAATGCAATGTAGAAGGTTTAAGTTCAAATCCACGCGACACAAATGTTTTAGCTTCAAACACTTGGGATATGAGTGGTATAGCTTCAAATGCAGATGAAACAAACGAGTTAGCTTCATATCCAAGCGAAACCAATGATTGAGCTTCAGATATTTGCGATATAAGTGATATAGTTTCAAATGCAGACGATTCAAACGAGTTAGCTTCAAATATATGCGATATAGAAGGTTTAGCTTCAAATCCATGCGATGTAGATGGTTTAGCTTCAAATCCATGCGACAAAAATGATTTAGCTTCAAGTCAATGAGATGTAGAAGGATTAGCTTCAAATCTATGCGAATCAAATGATTGAGCTTAAATCACTTGCGATATAGATGATATAGCTTCAACTGCATGCGAAACAAACGATTTAGCTTCAAATCCATGCGACAAACCTGATTTAGCAGCAAATCAATGCGATGTAGAAGGTTTAGCTCCACCTTCATGCGAAACACATGATTTAGCTCCAAATCAATGCGATGTAGAAGGTTTAAGTTCAAATCCATGCGATCTAGATGGTTTAGCTTCAAATCCATGCGACAAAAATGATTTAGCTTCAAGTCAATGAGATGTAGAAGGTTTAGCTTCATATCTATGCGAATCAAATGATTGAGCTTAAATCACTTGCGATATAGATGATATAGCTTCAACTGCATGCGAAACAAACGATTTAGCTTCAAATCCATGCGAAACACCTGATTTAGCAGCAAATCAATGCGATGTAGAAGGTTTAGCTCCACCTTCATGCGAAACACATGATTTAGCTCCAAATCAATGCGATGTAGAAGGTTTAAGTTCAAATCCATGCGACACAAATGATTATCATCAGATACACGCGATATAAGTGATATAGCTTCAAATGCAGGAGATACAAACGAGTTAGCTTCATATCCAAGCGAAACACATGATTTAGCTTCAAATCAATTCGAAATAGAGGGTTTAGATTCAATTCCATGTGATTCAAATGATTTAGCATCAGATAGATGCGATATAAGTGATATAGCTTCAAATGCAGGAGAAACAAACGAATTAGCTTCATATCCAAGCGAAACACATGATTTAGCTTCAAATCAATGCGAAATAGAAGGCTTAGGTTCAAATCCATGCGAAACAAATGATTTAGCTTCAGATACTTTCGGCATAAGTAATATAGCTTCAAATGCAGGAGAAACAAACGAGTGAGCTCTAAATCCATGCGAAACAAATGATGCAGCTTCAGATACTTGCGATATAAGTGATATAGCTTCAAATGCAGACGAATCAATCGGAGTTAGCACCAAATCCATGCGAATCAAATGATTTAGCTTCAAATCGATGCGAAATAGAAGGCTTAGCTTCAAATCCATGCGGAACAAATGATTTAGCACAGGAACTTGTGATATAAGTGATATAGCTACAAATGTAGAGGAAACAAACGAGTTAGCTTCACATCCATGCGAAACACATGATTTAGCTTCAAATTAATGCGATGTAGATGGATTAGCTTCAAATCCATTGCGAAGCAAATGATTTAGCTTCAAATCAATTAGAAATAGAAGGCTTAGCTTCAAATCCATGCGGAACAAATGATTTAGCACAGGAACTTGTGATATAAGTGATATAGCTACAAATGTAGAGGAAACAAACGAGTTAGCTTCAACATCCATGCGAAACACAAGATTTAGCTTCAAATTAATGCGATGTAGATGGATTAGCTTCAAATCCATGCGAAGCAAATGATTGTGCTTCAAACATTTGGGATATAGGCGATATAGATTCAACTACATGCGTAACAAACGAGTTAGCTTCAAATTCATGCCAACATATGATTTAGCTTCAAATCAATTCGAAGTAGAACGATTAGCTTCAAATCCATGCGAAACAAATGTTTTAGCTACAAATACTTGTGATATACGTTATTTAGAATCAACTGCATTCGCAACAACCGAGTTAGCTCCAAATTCATGCGAATCAAATGATTTAGCTTCAAATCAATGCAATGTAGAAGGTTTAAGTTCAAATCCACGCGACACAAATGTTTTAGCTTCAAACACTTGGGATATGAGTGGTATAGCTTCAAATGCAGATGAAACAAACGAGTTAGCTTCATATCCAAGCGAAACCAATGATTGAGCTTCAGATATTTGCGATATAAGTGATGTATAGTTTCAAATGCAGACGATTCAAACGAGTTAGCTTCAAATATATGCGATATAGAAGGTTTAGCTTCAAATCCATGCGATGTAGATGGTTTAGCTTCAAATCCATGCGACAAAAATGATTTAGCTTCAAGTCAATGAGATGTAGAAGGATTAGCTTCAAATCTATGCGAATCAAATGATTGAGCTTAAATCACTTGCGATATACATGATATAGCTTCAACTGCATGCGAAACAAACGATTTAGCTTCAAAATCCATGCGAAAAACCTGATTTAGCAGCAAATCAATGCGATGTAGAAGGTTTAGCTCCACCTTCATGCGAAACACATGATTTAGCTCCAAATCAATGCGATGTAGAAGGTTTAAGTTCAAATCCATGCGATCTAGATGGTTTAGCTTCAAATCCATGCGACAAAAATGATTTAGCTTCAAGTCAATGAGATGTAGAAGGTTTAGCTTCATATCTATGCGAATCAAATGATTGAGCTTAAATCACTTGCGATATAGATGATATAGCTTCAACTGCATGCGAAACAAACGATTTAGCTTCAAATCCATGCGAAACACCTGATTTAGCAGCAAATCAATGCGATGTAGAAGGTTTTAGCTCCACCTTCATGCGAACACATGATTTAGCTCCAAATCAATGCGATGTAGAAGGTTTAAGTTCAAATCATGCGACACAAATGATTATCATCAGATACACGCGATATAAGTGATATAGCTTCAAATGCAGGAGATACAAACAAGTTAGCTTCATATCCAAGCGAAACACATGATTTAGCTTCAAATCATTTCGAAATAGAGGGTTTAGATTCAATTCCATGTGATTCAAATGATTTAGCATCAGATAGATGCGATATAGTGATATAGCTTCAAATGCAGGAGAAACAAACGAATTAGCTTCATATCCAAGCGAAACACATGATTTAGCTTCAAATCAATGCGAAATAGAAGGCTTAGGTTCAAATCCATGCGAAACAAATGATTTAGCTTCAGATAATTTCGGCATAAGTAATATAGCTTCAATGCAGGAGAAACAAACGAGTGAGCTCTAAATCCATGCGAAACAAATGATGCAGCTTCAGATACTTGCGATATAAGTGATATAGCTTCAAATGCAGAGGAAACAACGGGTTTAGTTTCAAATGCATGCTAAACGCATGATTGAGCTTCAAATCAATGCGATGCAGAAGGTTTAGCTTCAATCCACGCGAACAAATTATTTAGCTTCAAACACTTGGGATATAGTGGCATAGATTCAACTGCAGGCGAAACAAACTAGTAAGCTTTCAAATCCAATCGAAACAAATGATTTAGCTTCAAATCAATGCGAAGTAGAAGGCTTAGCTTTAAATCCATGCGGAACCAATGATTTAGCTTCAAATAATTGCGATATAAGCGATATAGCTTCATATGCAGACGAAACAAACGAGATAGCTTCAAAATCCGTGCGATACACATGATTTAGCTTCAATCAATGGGATGTAGAAGGTTTAGCTTCAGTGCAAGCGAAACATATGATTTAGCTTCAAATCAATGCGATGTAGTAGGGTTTGCTTCAATCCATGCGACATAGAAGGTTTAGCTTCAAATCCAAGCGAAACACATGATTTAGCTGCAAATCAATGTGATGTAGTAGGTTTAGCTTCGAATCCATGCGATACAATAGTTTGAGCTTCGAACACTTGGGATATAGGTGATATAGCTTCAACTGCATGCGCAACAAACGAGTTAGCTTCAAATCCATGCAAAACACATGATTTAGCTTCTAACACTTGGGATATATGTGATATAGCTTCAAATGCAGACGAAACAAACGCGTTAGTTTCAAAGGCATGCTAAACACATGATTAAGCTTCAATCAATGCGATGCAGAAGGTTTAGCTTCAAATCCATGCGAAACAAATTATTTAGCTTCAAACACTTGGGATATAAGTGACATAGATTCAACTGCAGGCGAAACAACTAGAAAGCTTCAAATCCAAGCGAAGCACATGATTTAGCTTCAAATCAATGCGAAGTAGATGGCTTAGCTTTAAATCCATGCGGAACCATGATTTAGCTTCAAATAATTGCGATATAAGTGATATAGCTTCAAATGCAGACGAAACAAACGAGTTATCTTCAAAATCCGTGCGATACACATGATTTAGCTTCAAATCAATGCGAAATAGAAGGATTAGCTTCAAATCCAAGCGAAACACATGATTAGCTTCAAATCAATGAGATGCAGAAGGTTTAGCTTCAAATCCATGCGAAACAAATTATTTAGCTTCAAACACTTGGGATATAAGTGATATAGCTTCAAATGCGACGAATCAATCGAGTTAGCTCAAAAATCCATGCGAAACGAATGATTTATCTTAAAATCAATGCGAAGTAGAAGGCTTAGTTGCAAATACATGCGAAACAATTGATCTAGCTTCAGATACTTGCGATGTAAGTGATATAGTTTCAATTGCAGTCGAAACAAACGAGCTAGCTTCAACTCCATGCGAAATACATGATTTAGTCTCAAATCAATGCGAGGTAGAAGGCTTAGCTTCAAATCCATGAGAAACAAATGATTTAGATTCAAATACTCGTGATATAAGTGATATACCATCAAATGCAGGCGAAACAAACGAGTTAGCTTCAAATACATGCAAAACACATGCTTCAGCTTCAAATCAATGCGATGTAGAAGGTTTAGCTTCAAATCCATGTGGAACAAATGATTTAACATCAGATACTTGCGATATAAGTGATATAGTTTCAAATGGTGGGGAAACAAATGAGTTAGCTTCAAATCCATGCAAAACACATGATTAAGCATCAAATCAATGCTATGTAGAAGGTTTAGCTTCAAATCCAGCGAAACACATGATTTAGCTTCAAATCAATGCGATGTAGAAGGCTTAGCTTCAAATCATGCGAAGCAAATGATTTAACATCAGATACATGCGATATAAGTGATATAGCTTCAAATGGAGGGGATACAAATGAGTTAGCTTCAAATCCATGCAAAACACATGATTAAGATTCAAATCAATGCTATGTAGAAGGTTTAGCTTCAAATCCAAGCGAAACACATGATTTAGCTTCAAATCCATGCGGAACAAATGATTTAACATCAGATAGTTGCGATATAAGTGATATAGATTCAACTGCAGGCGAAATAAACGTGATCGCCTCAAATCCGTGCGAAAAAAATGATTATTCTTCAATACTTGCGATACAGGTGATATAGCATCAAATGCAGGCAAAACAAACCAGTTAGCTTCAATTCCATGAGAAACACATGATTTAGCTTAAAATTCATGGGCAACACATGGATTAGCTTCAAATTCGTGCGAAACAAATGATTTAGCTTCATACACTTGGGATATACGTGATATAGCTTCAAATGCAGACGAAGAAAAACAAGTTAGCTTCAAAATCCATACGATACACATGATTTAGCTTCAAATCAATGCGAAATAGAAGGTTTAGCTTCAAATCCATGCGAAACAAATGATTTAACATCAGATGCATGCGATATCAGTGATATAGCTTCAATGGAGGGAAACAAATGAGTTAGCATCAAATCCATGCAAAACACATGATTAAGATTCAAATCAATGCTATGTAGAAGGTTTTGCGTCAAATCCAAGCGAAACAGATGATTTAGCTTCATTTCAATGCGATGTAGAAGGTTTAGCATCAAATCCATGCAAAACAAATGATTTAGCTTTAAACACTTGGGATATAAGTGATATAGCTTCAAATGGAGAAGAATCAAAACGAGTTAGCTTCAAATCCATGCGAAACACTTGATTTAGTCTCAAATCAATGCGATGTAGAAGGATTAGCTTCAAATCCATGCGAAGCAAATGATTGAGCTTCAAACACTTGGGATATAAGTGATATAGCTTCAACAGCATGCGAAACCAACGAGCTAGCTTCATATCCAAGCGAAACACATGATTTTGCTTCAAATGAATGCGATGTAGAAGGTTTAGCTTCAAATCCATGCGAAACAAATGGATATAGCTTCAAAAACTTGCGATATATGTGATATAGCTTCAAATGAAGACGATCAAACGAGTTAGCTTCATAATCCACGCGATAAATTTGATTTAGCTTGAAATCAATGCGAAGTAGAAGGATGAGCTTCAAATCCATGCAACACAAATTATTTAGCTTCAAATACTAGCGATATAAATGATATAGCTTCAAATGCAGGCGAAACAAACAAGTTAGCTTCTAATCCATGCGAAACTCATGATTTAACTTCAAATCAATGCGATGTCGAAGGTTTAGCTTCAAATCCATGCGAAACAAATGATTTAGCTTCTAACACTTGGATATATGTGATATAGCTTCAAATGCAGAGGAAACAAACGGGTTAGTTTCAAATGCATGCTAAACGCATGATTAAGCTTCAAATCAATGCGATGCAGAAGGTTAGCTTCAAATCCACGCGAAACAAATTATTTAGCTTCAAACACTTGGATATAAGTGGCATAGATTCCAACTGCAGGCGAAACAAACTAGAAAGCTTCAAATCCAATCGAAACAAATGATTTAGCTTCAAATCAATGCGAAGTAGAAGGCTTAGCTTTAAATCCATGCGGAACACAATGATTTAGCTTCAAATAATTGCGATATAAGCGATATAGCTTCAAATGCAGACGAAACAAACGAGTTAGCTTCAAAATCCGTGCGATACACATGATTTAGCTTCAAATCAATGGGATGTAGAAGGTTTAGCTTCAAGTGCAAGCGAAACACATGATTTAGCTTCAAATCAATGCGATGTAGTAGGGTTTGCTTCAAATCCATGCGAAATAGAAGGTTTAGCTTCAAATCCAAGCGAAACACATGATTTAGCTGCAAATCAATGTGATGTAGTAGGTTTAGCTTCGAATCCATACGATACAATAGTTTGAGCTTCGAACACTTGGGATATAGGTGATATAGCTTCAACTGCATGCGCAACAAACGAGTTAGCTTCAAATCCATGCAAAACACATGATTTAGCTTCTAACACTTGGGATATATGTGATATAGCTTCAAATGCAGACGAAACAAACGGGTTAGTTTCAAATGCATGCTAAACACATCATTAAGCTTCAAATCAATGCGATGCAGAAGGTTTAGCTTCAAATTCAAGCGAAACACATGATTTTGCTTCAAATCAATGCGATATAGAAGGTTTACCTTTAAATCCATGCTTAACAAATAATTTAGCTTCAAACACTTGGGATATAAGTGATATAGCTTCAAATGCAGACGATCAAACGAGTTAGCTTCATAATCCACGCGATAAATTTGATTTAGCTTCAAATCAATGCGAAGTAGAAGGATGAGCTACAAATCCATGCAACACAAATGATTTAGCTTCAAATACTAGCGATATAAATGATATAGCTTCAAATGCAGGCGAAACAAACAAGTTAGCTTCTAATCCATGCGAAACTCATGATTTATCTTCAAATCAATGCGATGTCAAAGGTTTAGCTTCAAATCCATGCGAAACAAATGATTTAGCTTCTAACACTTGGGATATATGTGATATAGCTTCAAATGCAGAGGAAACAAACGGGTTAGTTTCAAATGCATGCTAAACGCATGATTAAGCTTCAAATCAATGCGATGCAGAAGGTTTAGCTTCAAATCCACGCGAAACAAATTATTTAGCTTCAAACACTTGGGATATAAGTGGCATAGATTCAACTGCAGGCGAAACAAACTAGAAAGCTTCAAATCCAATCGAAACAAATGATTTAGCTTCAAATCAATGCGAAGTGGAAGGCTTAGCTTTAAATCCATGCGGAACCAATGATTTAGCTTCAAATAATTGCGATATAAGCGATATAGCTTCAAATGCAGACGAAACAAACGAGTTAGCTTCAAAATCCGTGCGATACACATGATTTAGCTTCAAATCAATGGGATGTAGAAGGTTTAGCTTCAAGTGCAAGCGAAACACATGATTTAGCTTCAAATCAATGCGATGTAGTAGGGTTTGCTTCAAATCCATGCGAAATAGAAGGTTTAGCTTCAAATCCAAGCGAAACACATGATTTAGCTGCAAATCAATGTGATGTAGTAGGTTTAGCTTCGAATCCATGCGATACAATAGTTTGAGCTTCGAACACTTGGGATATAGGTGATATAGCTTCAACTGCATGCGCAACAAACGAGTTAGCTTCAAATCCATGCAAAACACATGATTTAGCTTCTAACACTTGGGATATATGTGATATAGCTTCAAATGCAGACGAAACAAACGGGTTAGTTTCAAATGCATGCTAAACACATGATTAAGCTTCAAATCAATGCGATGCAGAAGGTTTACCTTCAAATCCATGCGAAACAAATTATTTAGCTTCAAACACTTGGGATATAAGTGACATAGATTCAACTGCAGGCGAAACAAACTAGAAAGCTGCAAATCCAAGCGAAACACATGATTTAGCTTCAAATCAATGCGAAGTAGATGGCTTAGCTTTAAATCCATGCGGAACCAATGATTTAGCTTCAAATAATTGCGATATAAGTGATATAGCTTCAAATGCAGACGAAACAAATGAGTTATCTTCAAAATCCGTGCGATACACATGATTTAGCTTCAAATCAATGCGAAATAGAAGGATTAGCTTCAAATCCAAGCGAAACACATGATTTAGCTTCAAATCAATGAGATGCAGAAGGTTTAGCTTCAAATCCATGCGAAACAAATTATTTAGCTTCAAACACTTGGGATATAAGTGATATAGCTTCAAATGCAGACGAATCAATCGAGTTAGCTCAAAAATCCATGCGAAACGAATGATTTATCTTAAAATCAATGCGAAGTAGAAGGCTTAGTTGCAAATACATGCGAAACAATTGATCTAGCTTCAGATACTTGCGATGTAAGTGATATAGTTTCAATTGCGGACGAAACAAACGAGCTAGCTTCAACTCCATGCGAAACACATGATTTAGTCTCAAATCAATGCGAGGTAGAAGGCTTAGCTTCAAATCCATGAGAAACAAATGATTTAGATTCAAATACTCGTGATATAAGTGATATACCATCAAATGCAGGCGAAACAAACGAGTTAGCTTCATATACATACAAAACACATGCTTCAGCTTCAAATCAATGCCATGTAGAAGGTTTCGCTTCAAATCCATGCGAAACAAATGATATAGATTCAAACACTTGCGATATAAGTGATATAGTTTCAAATGCAGACGAAACTAACGAGTTAGCTTCAAAATCCATGCGATAAACTTGATTTAGCTTCAAATCAATGCGAAGTAGAAAGATTAGCTTCAAATCCGTGGAGCACAAATGTTTTAGCTTCAAATACTTGCGATATAAATGATATAGCTTCAAATGCAGGCGAAACAAACGAGTTAGCTTCTAATCCATGCGATAAGCTTGATTTAGCTTCAAATCAATGCGATGTAGAAGGTTTACCTTCAAATCCATGCTTAACAAATGATTTAGCTTCAAATACTTGCGATATAAATGATATAGCTTGAAATGCAGGCGAAACAAACGTGTTAGCTTGTAATCCATGCGATAAACTTGATTTAGCTTCAAATCAATGCGAAGTAGAAAGATTAGCTTCAAATCCGTGGAGCACAAATGTTTTAGCTTCAAATACTTGCGATATAAATGATATGGCTTCAAATGCAGGCGAAACAAACGAGTTAGCTTCTAATCCATGCGAAACTCATGATTTAGCTTCAAATAAATGCGATGTAGAAGGTTTACCTTCAAATCCATGCTTAACAAATAATTTAGCATCAAACACTTGGGATATAAGTGATATAGCTTCAAATGCAGACGATCAAACGAGTTAGCTTCAAAATCCATGCGATAAACTTGATTTAGCATCAAATCAATGCGAAGTAGAAGGATTAGCTTCAAATCCATGCAACACAAGTGATTTAGCTTCAGACACTTCGGATATAAGTGATATAGCTTCAAATGCAGACGATCAAACGAGTTAGCTTCATGTCCACGCGAAACAAGTTATTTAGCTTCAGACACTTACGATATAAGTGATATAGCTTCAAATGCAGGAGAAACAAACGAGTTAGCTTATAATCCATGCGAAACTCATGATGTAGGTTCAAATCAATGCGATGTAGAAGGTTTACCTTCAAATCCATGCTTAACAAATAATTAATCCATGCAACAAAAATGATTTAGCTTCAAATACTTGCGATATAAATGATATAGCTTCAAATGCAGGCCTAACAAACGAGTAATCTTCTAATCCATGCGAAACTCATGATTTAGCTTCAAATCAATGCGATGTAGAAGGTTTACCTTCAAATCCATGCACAACAAATGATTTAGCTTCAAACACTTGGGATATACGTGATATAGCTTCAAATGCAGACGATCAAAGGAGTTAGCTTCAAAATCCATGCGATAAACTTGATTTAGCTTCAAATCAATGCGAAGTAGAAGGATTAGCTTCAAATCCATGCGAAACAAATGATTTAGTTTCAGATACTTGCGGTATAAATGATAAAGATTCAAATGCAGACGAAACAAACGAGTTAGCTTCATATCTATGCGGAACACATGATTTAGCTTCAAATCAATGCGATGTAGAAGGTTTACCTTCAAATCCATGCTTAAAAAATGATTTAGCTTCGAACACTTGGGATATAAGTGACATGGCTTAAAATGCAGACGATCAAACGAGTTAGCTGCAAAATCCATGCGATAAACTTGATTTTGCTTCAAATCAATGCGATGTAGAAGGTTTATCTTCTAATCCATGCTTAACAAATGATTTAGCTTCAAACACTTGGGATATAAGTGATATAGCTTCAAATGCAGATGATCAAACGAGTTAGCTTCAAAATCCATGCGATAAACTTGATTTAGCTTCAATTCAATGCGAAGTAGAAGGATTAGCTTCAAATCCATGCGAAACAAATGATTTAGTTTCAGATACTTGCGGTATAAATGATACAGCTTCAAATGCAGACGAAAGCAAACGAGTTAGCTTCATATCTATGCGAAACACATGATTTAGCTTCAAATCAATGCGATGTAGAAGGTTTACCTTCAAATCCATGCTTAAAAAATGATTTAGCTTCAAACACTTGGGATATAAGTGATATGGCTTCACATGCAGACGATCAAACGAGTTAGCTTCAAAATCCATGCGATAAACTTGATTTAGCTTCAAATCAATGCGATGTAGAAGGTTTACCGTCAAATCCATGCTTAACAAATAATTTAGCTTCAAACACTTGGGATATAAGTGATATAGCTTCAAATGCAGACGATCAAACGAGTTGGCTTCAAAATCCATGCGATAAACTTGATTTAGCTTCAAATCAATGCGAAGTAGAAGGATTAGCTTCAAATCCATGCAACACAAATGATTTAGCTTCAGACACTTGGGATATAAGTGATATAGCTTCAAATGCAGACGATCAAACGAGTTAGCTTCAAGTCCACGCGAAACAAGTGGTTTAGCTTCAGACATTTGCGATATAAGTGATATAGCTTCAAATGCAGAAGACACAAACGAGTTATCTTCAAATCCATGCCATGCACTTGATTTAGCTGAAAATCAACGCGATGTAGAAGGTTTAGCTTCAAATCCATGCGAAACAAATGATTTAGTTTCAGATACTTGCGGTAAAAATGATACAGCTTCAAATGTAGACGAAACAAACGAGTTAACTTCATATCTACGCGAAACACATGATTTAGCTTCAAATCAATGCGATGTAGAAGGTTTACCTTCAAATCCATGCTTAACAAATAATTAATCCATGCAACACAAATGATTTAGCTTCAAATACTTGCGATATAAATGATATAGCTTCAAATGCAGGCCTAACAAACGAGTAATCTTCTAATCCATGCGAAACTCATGATTTAGCTTCAAATCAATGCGATGTAGAAGGTTTACCTTCAAATCCATGCACAACAAATGATTTAGCTTCAAACACTTGGGATATACGTGATATAGCTTCAAATGCAGACGATCAAAGGAGTTATCTTCAAATCCATGCCATGCACTTGATTTAGCTGAAAATCAACGCGATGTAGAAGGTTTAGCTTCAAATCCATGCGAAACAAATGATTTAGTTTCAGATACTTGCGGTATAAATGATACAGCTTCAAATGCAGACGATCAAACGAGTTAGCTTCAAGTCCACGCGAAACAAGTGGTTTAGCTTCAGACCTTTGCGATATAAGTGATATAGCTTCAAATGCAGAAGACACAAACGAGTTATCTTCAAATCCATACCATGCACTTGATTTAGCTGAAACTTAACGCGATGTAGAAGGTTTAGCTTCAATCCATGCGAAACAAATGATTTAGGTTCAGATACTTGCGATATAAGTGTTATAGCTTCAAATGCAGGCGAGACAAACGAGTTAGCTTCTAATCCATGCGAAACTCATGATTTAGCTTGAAATCAATGTGATGTAGAAGGTTTACCTTCAAATTCATGCTTAACCAATAATTTAGCTTCAAACACTTGGGATATATGTAATATAGCTTGAAATGCAGACGATCAAACGAGTTAGCTTCAAAATCCATGCGATAAACTTGATTTAGCTTGAAATCAATGCGAAGTAGAAGGATTAGCTTCAAATCCGTGCAACACAAATGATGTAGCTTCAAATACTCGCGATATAAATCATATAGCTTCAAATGCAGGCGAAACAAACGAGTTAGCTTCTAATCCATGCGAAACTCATGATTTAGCTTCAAATCAATGCGATGTAGAAGGTTTACCTTCAAATCCATGCTTAACAAATGATTTAGCTTCAAACACTTGGGATATAAGTGACATAGCTTCAAATGCAGACGATCAAACGAGTTAGCTTCATAATCCACGCGACAAACTTGATTTAGCTTCAAATCAATGCGAAGTAGAAGGATGAGCTTCAAATCCATGCAACACAAATGATTTAGCTTCAAATACTAGCGATATAAATGATATAGCTTCAAATGCAGGCAAAACAAACGTGTTAGCTTCTAATCCATGGGATACTCATGATTTAGCTTCAAATCAATGCGATGTAGAAGGATTACCTTCAAATTCATGCTTAACAAATAATTTAGCTTCAAACACTTGGGATATAAGTGATATAGCTTGAAATGCAGACGATCAAACGAGTTAGCTTCAAAATCCTTGCGATAAACTTGATTTAGCTTCAAATCAATGCGAAGTAGAAGGATTAGCTTCAAATCCATGCAACACAAATGATTTAGCTTCAAATACTTGCGATATAAATGATATAGCTTCAAATGCAGGCGAAAAAAAGAGTTAGCTTCTAATCCATGCGAAACTCTTGATTCAGATTCAAATCAATGCGATGTAGAAGGTTCACCTTCAAATCCATGGGCAACAAATGATTTAGCTTCAAACACTTGGGATGTAAGTGATATAGCTTGAAATGCAGACGATCAAACGAGTTAGCTTCAAAATCCATGCGATAAACTTGATTTAGCTTCAAATCAATGCGAAGTAGAAAGATTAGCTTCAAATCCGTGGAGCACAAATGTTTTAGCTTCAAATACTTGCGATATAAATGATATAGCTTCAAATGCAGGCGAAACAAACGAGTTAGCTTCTAATGCATGCGATAAACTTGATTTAGCTTCAAATCAATGCGATGTAGAAGGTTTACCTTCAAATCCATGCTTAACAAATGATTTAGCTTCAAATACTTGCGATATAAATGATATAGCTTGAAATGCAGGCGAAACAAACGTGTTAGCTTGTAATCCATGCGATAAACTTGATTTAGCTTCAAATCAATGCGAAGTAGAAAGATTAGCTTCAAATCCGTGGAGCACAAATGTTTTAGCTTCAAATACTTGTGATATAAATGATATAGCTTCAAATGCAGGCGAAACAAACGAGTTAGCTTCTAATCCATGCGAAACTCATGATTTAGCTTCAAATCAATGCGATGTAGAAGGTTCACCTTCAAATCCATGCGCAACAAATGATTTAGCTTCAAACACTTGGGATATAAGTGATATAGCTTCAAATGCATACGATCAAACGAGTTAGCTTCAAAATCCATGCGATAAACTTGATTTAGCTTCAAATCAATGCGAAGTAGAAGGATGAGCTTCAAATCCATGCAACACAAATGATTTAGCTTGAAATACTTGCGATATAAATCAATTAGCTTCAAATGCAGGCGAAACAAACGAGTTAGCTTCTAATCCATGCGAAACTCATGATTTAGCTTCAAATCAATGTGATGTAGAAGGTTTACCTTCAAATTCATTCTTAACAAATAATTTAGCTTCAAACACTTGGGATATAAGTGATATAGCTTGAAATGCAGACGATCAAACGAGTTAGCTTCATAATCCACGCGATAAATTTGATTTAGCTTCAAATCAATGCGAAGTAGAAGGATGAGCTTCAAATCCATGCAACACAAATGATTTAGCTTCAAATACTAGCGATATAAATGATATAGCTTCAAATGCAGGCAAAACAAACGTGTTAGCTTCTAATCCATGCGAAACTCATGATTTAGCTTCAAATCAATGCGATGTAGAAGGTTTACCTTCAAATCCATGCTTAACAAATGATTTAGCTTCAAATACTTGCGATATAAATGATATAGCTTCAAATGCAGAAGAAACAAACGAGTTATTTTCAAATCCATGCCATGCACTTGATTTAGCTGAAAATCAATGCGATGTAGAAGGTTTAGCTTCAAATCCATGCAACACAAATAATTTAGCTTCAAGTACTTGCGATATAAATGATATAGCTTCAACTGCAGGCGAAACAAACGAGTTAGCTTCTAATCCATGCGAAACTCATGATTTAGATTCAAATCAATATGTAGAAGGTTTACCTTCAAATCCATGCTTAACAAATAATTAGCTTCAAACACTTGGGATATAAGTGATATAGCTTGAAATGCAGACGATCAAACGAGTTAGCTTCAAAATCCATGCGATAAACTTGATTTAGCTGCAAATCAATGCGAAGTAGAAAGATTACCTTCAAATCCATGCTTAACAAATGATTTAGATACAAACACTTGGGATATAAGTGATATAGCTTCAAATGCAGACGATCAAACGAGTTAGCTTGAAAATCCATGCGATAAACTTGATCTAGCTTCAAATCAATGCGAAGTAGAAGGATTAGCTTAAAATCCATCCAACACCAATGATTTAGCTTCAAATACTTGCGATATAAATGATATAGCTTCAAATGCAGAAGAAACAAACGAGTTATCTTAAAATCCATGCCATGCACTTGATTTAGCTGAAAATCAATGCGATGTAGAAGGTTTAGCTTGAAATCCATGCGAAACAAATGATTTAGCATCAGATACTTGCGATTTAAGTGATATAGCTTCAAATGCAGGCGAAACAAACGAGTTAGCATCTAATCCATGCGAAACTCATGATTTAGCTTCAAATCAATGCGATGTAGAAGGTTTACCTTCAAATCCATGCTTAACAAATAATTTAGCTTCAAACACTTGGGATATAAGTGATATAACTTCAAATGCAGACGATCAAACGAGTTAGCTTCAAAATCCATGCGATAAAATTGATTTAGCTTCAAATCAATGCGAAGTAGAAGGATGAGCTTCAAATCCATGCAACACAAATGATTTAGCTTCATATACTTGCGATATAAATGATATAGCTTCAAATGTAGGCGAAACAAACGAGTTAGCTTCTAATTCATGCGAAACTCATGATTTAGCTTCAAATCAATGCGATGTAGAAGGTTTACCTTCAAATCCAAGCTTAACAAATAATTTAGCTTCAAACACTTGGGATATAAGTGATATAGCTTCAAATGCAGACGATCAAACGAGTTAGCTTCAAAATCCATGCGATAAACTTGATTTAGCTTCAAATCAATGCGAAGTAGAAGGATGAGCTTCAAATCCATGCAACACGAATGATTTAGCTTCAAATACTTGCGATATAAATGATATAGCTTCAAATGCAGGCAAAACATACGTGTTAGCTTCTAATCCATTGGATACTCATGATTTAGCTTCAAAATCAATGCGATGCAGAAGGTTTACCTTCAAATCCATGCAACACGAATGATTTAGCTTCAAATACTTGCGATATAAATGATATAGCTTCAAATGCAGGCAAAACAAACGTGTTAGCTTCTAATCCATGGGATACTCATGATTTAGCTTCAAATCAATGCGATGCAGAAGGTTTACCTTCAAATCCATGCTTAACAAATGATTTAGCTTCAAATACTTGCGATATAAGTGATATAGCTTCAAATGCAGGCGAAACAAACGAGTTAGCTTCTAATCCATGCGAAACTCATGATTTAGCTTCAAATCAATGTGATGTAGAAGGATTACCTTCAAATTCATGCTTAACAAATAATTTAGCTTCAAACACTTGGGATATAAGTGATGTAGCTTGAAATGCAGACGATCAAACGAGTTAGCTTCAAAATCCATGCGATAAACTTGATTTAGCTTCAAATCAATGCGAAGTAGAAGGATTAGCTTCAAATCCATGCAACACAAATGATTTAGCTTCAAATACTTGCGATATAAATGATATAGCTTCAAATGCAGGCGAAACAAACGAGTTAGCTTCTAATCCATGCGATAAACTTGATTTAGCTTCAAATCAATGCGATGTAGAAGGTTTACCTTCAAATCCATGCTTAACAAATAATTTAGCTTCAAACACTTGGGATATAAGTGATATAGCTTCAAATGCAGACGATCAAACGAGTTAGCTTCAAATCCATGCGATAAACTTGATTTAGCTTCAAATCAATGCAAAGTAGAAGGATGAGCTTCAAATCCATGCAACACGAATGATTTAGCTTCAAATACTTGCGATATAAATGATATAGCTTCAAATGCAGGCAAAACAAACGTGTTAGCTACTAATCCATGGGATACTCATGATTTAGCTTCAAATCAATGCGATGTAGAAGGTTTACCTTCAAATCCATGCTTAACAAATGATTTAGCTTCAAATACTTGCGATATAAATGATATAGCTTCAAATGCAGAAGAAACAAACGAGTTATCTTCAAATCCATGCCATGCACTTGATTTAGCTGAAAATCAATGCGATGTAGAAGGTTTAGCTTCAAATCCATGAGAAACAAATGATTTAGCATCAGATACTTGCGATATAAGTGATATAGCTTCAAATGCAGGCGAAACAAACGAATTAGCTTCTAATCCATGCGAAACTCATGATTTAGCTTCAATTCAATGCGATGTAGAAGGTTTACCTTCAAATCCATGCTTAACAAATGATTAGCTTCAAATACTTGCGATATAAATGATATAGCTTGAAATGCAGGCGAAACAAACGTGCTAGCTTGTAATCCATGCGAAACTCATGATTTAGCTTCAAATCAATGCGATGTAGAAGGTTTACCTTCAAATCCATGCTTAACAAATGATTTAGATACAAACACTTGGATATAAGTGATATAGCTTCAAATGCAGACGATCAAACGAGTTAGCTTGAAAATCCATGCGATAAACTTGATCTAGCTTCAAATCAATGCGAAGTAGAAGGATTAGCTTAAAATCCATCCAACACCAATGATTTAGCTTCAAATACTTGCGATATAAATGATATAGCTTCAAATGCAGGCGAAACAAACGTGTTAGCTTCTGATCCATGCGAAACTCATGGTTTAGCTTCAAATCAATGCGATGTAGAAGGTTCACCTTCAAATCCATGGGCAACAAATGATTTAGCTTCAAACACTTGGGATGTAAGTGATATAGCTTGAAATGCAGACGATCAAACGAGTTAGCTTCAAAATCCATGCGATAAACTTGATTTAGCTTCAAATCAATGCGAAGTAGAAAGATTAGCTTCAAATCCGTGGAGCACAAATGTTTTAGCTTCAAATACTTGCGATATAAATGATATAGCTTCAAATGCAGGCGAAACAAACGAGTTAGCTTCTAATCCATGCGATAAACTTGATTTAGCTTCAAATCAATGCGATGTAGAAGGTTTACCTTCAAATCCATGCTTAACAAATAATTTAGCTTCAAACACTTGGGATATAAGTGATATAGCTTCAAATGCAGACGATCAAACGAGTTAGCTCAAAATCCATGCGATAAACTTGATTTAGCTTCAAATCAATGCAAAGTAGAAGGATGAGCTTCAAATCCATGCAACACGAATGATTTAGCTTCAAATACTTGCGATATAAATGATATAGCTTCAAATGCAGGCAAAACAAACGTGTTAGCTACTAATCCATGGGATACTCATGATTTAGCTTCAAATCAATGCGATGTAGAAGGTTTACCTTCAAATCCATGCTTAACAAATGATTTAGCTTCAAATACTTGCGATATAAATGATATAGCTTCAAATGCAGAAGAAACAAACGAGTTATCTTCAAATCCATGCCATGCACTTGATTTAGCTGAAAATCAATGCGATGTAGAAGGTTTAGCTTCAAATCCATGAGAAACAAATGATTTAGCATCAGATACTTGCGATATAAGTGATATAGCTTCAAATGCAGGCGAAACAAACGAATTAGCTTCTAATCCATGCGAAACTCATGATTTAGCTTCAAATCAATGTGATGTAGAAGGATTACCTTCAAATTCATGCTTAACAAATAATTTAGCTTCAAACACTTGGATATAAGTGATATAGCTTGAAATGCAGACGATCAAACGAGTTAGCATCAAAATCCATGCGATAAACTTGATTTAGCTTCAAATCAATGCGAAGTAGAAGGATTAGCTTCAAATCCATGCAACACAAATGATTTAGCTTCAAACTCTTGCGATATAAATGATATAGCTTCAAATGCAGGCGAAACAAACGAATTAGCTTCTAATCCATGCGAAACTCATGATTTAGCTTCAATTCAATGCGATGTAGAAGGTTTACCTTCAAATCCATGCTTAACAAATGATTTAGCTTCAAATACTTGCGATATAAATGATATAGCTTGAAATGCAGGCGAAACAAACGTGCTAGCTTGTAATCCATGCGAAAATCATGATTTAGCTTCAAATCAATGCGATGTAGAAGGTTTACCTTCAAATCCATGCTTAACAAATGATTTAGATACAAACACTTGGGATATAAGTGATATAGCTTCAAATGCAGACGATCAAACGAGTTAGCTTGAAAATCCATGCGATAAACTTGATCTAGCTTCAAATCAATGCGAACTAGAAGGATTAGCTTAAAATCCATCCAACACCAATGATTTAGCTTCAAATACTTGCGATATAAATGATATAGCTTCAAATGCAGGCGAAACAAACGTGTTAGCTTCTAATCCTTGCGAAACTCATGATTTAGCTTCAAATCAATGCGATGTAGAAGGTTTACCTTCAAATCCATGCTTAACAAATAATTTAGCTTCAAACACTTGGGATATAAGTGATATAGCTTCAAATGCAGACGATCAAACGAGTTAGCTTCAAAATCCATGCGATAAACTTGATTTAGCTTCAAATCAATGCGAAGTAGAAGGATGAGCTTCAAATCCATGCAACACGAATGATTTAGCTTCAAATACTTGCGATATAAATGATATAGCTTCAAATGCAGGCGAAACAAACGAGTTAGCTTCTAATCCATGCGATAACTTGATTTAGCTTCAAATCAATGCGATGTAGAAGGTTTACCTTCAAATCCATGCTTAACAAATGATTTAGCTTCAAATACTTGCGATATAAATGATATAGCTTCAAATGTAGGCGAAATAAACGAGTTAGCTTCTAATTCATGCGAAACTCATGATTTAGCTTCAAATCAATGCGATGTAGAAGGTTTACCTTCAAATCCATGCTTAACAAATAATTTAGCTTCAAACACTTGGGATATAAGTGATATAGCTTCAAATGCAGACGATCAAACGAGTTAGCTTCAAAATCCATGCGATAAACTTGATTTAGCTTCAAATCAATGCAAAGTAGAAGGATGAGCTTCAAATCCATGCAACACGAATGATTTAGCTTCAAATACTTGCGATATAAATGATATAGCTTCAAATGCAGGCAAAACAAACGTGTTAGCTACTAATCCATGGGATACTCATGATTTAGCTTCAAATCAATGCGATGTAGAAGGTTTACCTTCAAATCCATGCTTAACAAATGATTTAGCTTCAAATACTTGCGATATAAATGATATAGCTTCAAATGCAGAAGAACCAAACGAGTTATCTTCAAATCCATGCCATGCACTTGATTAGCTGAAAATCAATGCGATGTAGAAGGTTTAGCTTCAAATCCATGAGAAACAAATGATTTAGCATCAGATACTTGCGATATAAGTGATATAGCTTCAAATGCAGGCGAAACGAACGAGTTAGCTTCTAATCCATGCGAAACTCATGATTTAGCTTCAAATCAATGTGATGTAGAAGGATTACCTTCAAATTCATGCTTAACAAATAATTTAGCTTCAAACACTTGCGATATAAATGATATAGCTTCAAATGCAGAAGAAACAAACGAGTTATCTTCAAATCCATGCCATGCACTTGATTTAGCTGAAAATCAATGCGATGTAGAAGGTGTAGCTTCAAATCCATGCGAAACAAATGTTTTTGCATCAGATACTTGCGATATAAATGATATAGCTTCAAATGCAGGCGAAATAAAAGAGTTAGCTTCTAATCCATGTGAAACTCATGATTTAGATTCAAATCAATGCGATGTAGAAGGTTCACCTTCAAATCCATGGGCAACAAATGATTTAGCTTCAAACACTTGGGATATAAGTGATATAGCTTCAAATGCAGACGATCAAACGAGTTAGCTTCAAAATCAATGCGATAAACTTGATTTAGCTTCAAATCAATGCGAAGTAGAAGGATTAGCTTCAAATCCATGCAACACAAATGATGTAGCTTCAAATACTTGCGATATAAATCATATAGCTTCAAATGCAGGCGAAACAAACGAGTTAGCTTCTAATCCATGCGAAACTCATGATTTAGCTTCAAATCAATGTAATGTAGGAGGTTTACCTTCAAATTCATGCTTAACAAATAATTTAGCTTCAAACACTTGGGATATAAGTGATATAGCTTCAAATGCAGACGATCAAACGAGTTAGCTTCATAATCCACGCGATAAACTTGATTTAGCTTCAAATCAATGCGAAGTAGAAGGATCAGCTTCAAATCCATGCAACACAAATGATTTAGCTTCAAATACTAGCGATATAAATGATATACCTTCAAATGCAGGCAAAACAAACGTGTTAGCTTCTAATCCATGCGATACTCATGATTTAGCTTCAAATGAATGCGATGTAGAAGGTTTACCTTCAAATCCATGCTTAACAAATGATTTAGCTTCAAATACTTGCGATATAAATGATGTAGCTTCAAATGCAGGCGAAAAAAAAGAGTTAGCTTCTAATCCATGCGAAACTCATGATTTAGATTAAAATCAATGCGATGTAGAAGGTTCACCTTCAAATCCATGGGCAACAAATGATTTAGCTTCAAACACTTGGCATATAAATGATATAGCTTCAAATGCAGGCGAAACAAACGAATTAGCTTCTAATCCATGCGATAAACTTGATTTAGCTTCAAATCAATGCGATGTAGAAGGTTTACCTTCAAATCCATGCTTAACAAATGATTTAGCTTCAAATACTTGCGATATAAATGATATAGCTTGAAATGCAGGCGAAACAAACGTGTTAGCTTGTAATCCATGCGATAAACTTGATTTAGCTTCAAATCAATGCGAAGTAGATAGATTAGCTTCAAATCCGTGGAGCACAAATGTCTTAGATTCAAATACTTGCGATATAAATGATATAGCTTCAAATGCAGGCGAAACAAACGAGTTAGCTTCTAATCCATGCGAAACTCATGATTTAGCTTCAATTACTTGCGATATAAATGATATAGCTTCAAATGCAGAAGAAACAAACGAGTTATCTTCAAATCCATGCCATGCACTTGATTTAGCTGAAAATCAATGCGATGTAGAAGGTTTAGCTTCAAATCCATGAGAAACAAATGTTTTTGCATCAGATACTTGCGATATAAACGATATAGCTTCAAATGCAGGCGAAACAAACGAGTTAGCTTCTAATCCATGTGAAACTCATGATTTAGCTTCAAATCAATGTGATGTAGAAGGTTTACCTTCAAATTCATGCTTAACAAATAATTTAACTTCAAACACTTGGGATATATGTGATATAGCTTGAAATGCAGACGATCAAACGAGTTAGCTTCAAAATCCATGCGATAAACTTGATTCAGCTTCAAATCAATGCGAAGTAGAAGGATTAGCTTCAAATCCATGGGCAACAAATGATTTAGCTTCAAACACCTGGGATATAAGTGATATAGCTTCAAATGCAGACGATCAAACGAGTTAGCTTCAAAATCCATGCGATAAACTTGATTTAGCTTCAAATCAATGCGAAGTAGAAGGATTAGCTTCAAATCCATGCAACACAAATGATGTAGCTTCAAATACTTGCGATATAAATCATATAGCTTCAAATGCAGGCGAAACAAACGAGTTAGCTTCTAATCCATGCGAAACTCATGATTTAGCTTCAAATCAATGTAATGTAGAAGGTTTACCTTCAAATTCATGCTTAACAAATAATTTAGCTTCAAACACTTGGGATATAAGTGATATAGCTTCAAATGCAGACGATCAAACGAGTTAGCTTCATAATCCACGCGATAAACTTGATTTAGCTTCAAATCAATGCGAAGTAGAAGGATGAGCTCCAAATCCATGCAACACAAATGATTTAGCTTCAAATACTAGCGATATAAATGATATACCTTCAAATGCAGGCAAAACAAACGAGTTAGCTTCTAATTCATGCGAAACTCATGATTTAGCTTCAAATCAATGCGATGTAGAAGGTTTACCTTCAAATCCATGCTTAACAAATAATTTAGCTTCAAACACTTGGGATATAAGTGATATAGCTTCAAATGCAGACGATCAAACGAGTTAGCTTCAAAATCCATGCGATAAACTTGATTTAGCTTCAAATCAATGCGAAGTAGAAGGATGAGCTTCAAATCCATGCAACACGAATGATTTAGCTTCAAATACTTGCGATATAAATGATATAGCTTCAAATGCAGAAGAAACAAACGAGTTATATTCAAATCCATGCCATGCACTTGATTTAGCTGAAAATCAATGCGATGTAGAAGGTTTAGCTTCAAATCCATGCGAAACAAATGATTTAGCATCAGATACTTGCGATATAAGTGATATAGCTTCAAATGCAGGCGAAACAAACGAGTTAGCTTCTAATCCATGCGAAACTCATGATTTAGCTTCAAATCAATGCGATGTAGAAGGTTCACCTTCAAATCCATGGGCAACAAATGATTTAGCTTCAAACACTTGGGATAAAAGTGATATAGCTTGAAATGCAGACGATCAAACGAGTTAGCTTCAAAATCCATGCGATAAACTTGATTTAGCTTCAAATCAATGCGAAGTAGAAGGATTAGCTTCAAATCCATGCAACACAAATGATTTAGCTTCAAGTACTTGCGATATAAATCATATAGCTTCAAATGCAGGCGAAACAAACGAGTTAGCTTCTAATCCATGCGAAACTCATGATTTAGCTTCAAATCAATGTAATGTAGAAGGTTTACCTTCAAATTTATGCTTAACAAATGATTTAGCTTCAAATACTTGCGATATAAATGATATAGCTTCAAATGCAGAAGAAACAAACGAGTTATCTTCAAATCCATGCCATGCACTTGATTTAGCTGAAAATCAATGCGATGTAGAAAGTTTAGCTTCAAATCCATGCGAAACAAATGATTTAGCATCAGATACTTGCGATATAAGTGATATAGCTTCAAATGCAGGCGAAACAAACGAGTTAGCTTCTAATCCATGCGAAACTCATGATTTAGCTTCAAATCAATGTGATGTAGAAGGTTTACCTTCAAATTCATGCTTAACAAATAATTTAGCTTCAAACACTTGGGATATAAGTGATATAGCTTGAAATGCAGACGATCAAACGAGTTAGCTTCAAAATCCATGCGATAAACTTGATTTAGCTTCAAATCAATGCGAAGTAGAAGGATTAGCTTCAAATCCGTGGAGCACAAATGTTTTAGATTCAAATACTTGCGATATAAATGATATAGCTTCAAATGCAGGCGAACTAAACGAGTTAGCTTCTAATCCATGCGAAACTCATGATTTAGCTTCAAATCAATGCGATGTAGAAGTTTTACCTTCAAATCCATGCGCAACAAATGATTTAGCTTCAAACACTTGGGATATAAGTGATATAGCTTCAAATGCATACGATCAAACGAGTTAGCTTCAAAATCCATGCGATAAACTTGATTTAGCTTCAAATCAATGCGAAGTAGAAGGATGAGCTTCAAATCCATGCAACACAAATGATTTAGCTTCAAATACATGCGATATAAATCATATAGCTTCAAATGCAGGCGAAACAAACGAGTTAGCTTCTAATCCATGCGAAACTCATGATTTAGCTTCAAGTCAATGCGATGTAGAAGGTTTACCTTCAAATCCATGCTTAACAAATGATTTAGCTTCAAATACTTGCGATATAAATGATATAGCTTCAAATGCAGAAGAAACAAACGAGTTATCTTCAAATCCATGCCATGCACTTGATTTAGCTGAAAATCAATGCGATGTAGAAGGTTTAGCTTCAAATCCATGAGAAACAAATGTTTTTGCATCAGATACTTGCGATATAAATGATATAGCTTCAAATGCAGGCGAAAGAAAAGAGTCAGCTTCTAATCCATGTGAACCTCATGATTTAGATTCAAATCAATGCGATGTAGAAGGTTCACCTTCAAATCCATGGGCAACAAATGATTTAGCTTCAAACACTTGGGATATAAGTGATATAGCTTCAAATGCAGACGATCAAACGAGTTAGCTTCAAAATCCATGCGATAAACTTGATTTAGCTTCAAATCAATGCGAAGTAGAAGGATTAGCTTCAAATCCATGCAACACAAATGATGTAGCTTCAAATACTTGCGATATAAGTCATATAGCTTCAAATGCAGGCGAAACAAACGAGTTAGCTTCTAATCCATGCGAAACTCATGATTTAGCTTCAAATCAATGTAATGTAGAAGGTTTACCTTCAAATTCATGCTTAACAAATAATTTAGCTTCAAACACTTGGGATATAAGTGATATAGCTTCAAATGCAGACGATCAAACGAGTTAGCTTCATAATCCACGCGATAAACTTGATTTAGCTTCAAATCAATGCGAAGTAGAAGGATGAGCTCCAAATCCATGCAACACAAATGATTTAGCTTCAAATACTAGCGATATAAATGATATACCTTCAAATGCAGGCAAAACAAACGAGTTAGCTTCTAATTCATGCGAAACTCATGATTTAGCTTCAAATCAATGCGATGTAGAAGGTTTACCTTCAAATCCATGCTTAACAAATGATTTAGCTTCAAACACTTGGGATATAAGTGACATAGCTTCAAATGCAGACGATCAAACGAGTTAGCTTCATAATCCACGCGATAAACTTGATTTAGCTTCAAATCAATGCGAAGTAGAAGGATGAGCTTCAAATCCATGCAACACAAATGATTTAGCTTCAAATACTAGCGGTATAAATGATACAGCTTCAAATGCAGACGAAACAAACGAGTTAGCTTCACATCTATGCGAAACACATGATTTAGCTTCAAATCAATGCGATGTAGAAGGTTTACCTTTAAATCCATGCTTAATAAATGATTTAGCTTCAAACACTTGGGATATAAGTGATATAGCTTCAAATGCAGACGATCAAACGAGTTAGCTTCAAAATCCATGCGACAAACTTGATTTAGTTTCAAATCAATGCGAAGTAGAAGGATTAGCTTCAAATCCATGCAACACAAATGATTTAGCTTCAAACACTTGGGATATAAGTGATATAGCTTCAAATGCAGACGATCAAACGAGTTAGCTTCAAAATCCATGCGATAAACTTGATTTAGCTTCAAATCAATGCGAAGTAGAAGGATTAGCTTCAAATCCATGCAACACAAATGATGTAGCTTCAAATACTTGCGATATAAGTCATATAGCTTCAAATGCAGGCGAAACAAACGAGTTAGCTTCTAATCCATGCGAAACTCATGATTTAGCTTCAAATCAATGCGATGTAGAAGTTTTACCTTCAAATCCATGCGCAACAAATGATTTAGCTTCAAACACTTGGGATATAAGTGATATAGCTTCAAATGCATACGATCAAACGAGTTAGCTTCAAAATCCATGCGATAAACTTGATTTAGCTTCAAATCAATGCGAAGTAGAAGGATGAGCTTCAAATCCATGCAACACAAATGATTTAGCTTCAAATACTTGCGATATAAATCATATAGCTTCAAATGCAGGCGAAACAAACGAGTTAGCTTCTAATCCATGCGAAACTCATGATTTAGCTTCAAGTCAATGCGATGTAGAAGGTTTACCTTCAAATCCATGCTTAACAAATGATTTAGCTTCAAATACTTGCGATATAAATGATATAGCTTCAAATGCAGAAGAAACAAACGAGTTATCTTCAAATCCATGCCATGCACTTGATTTAGCTGAAAATCAATGCGATGTAGAAGGTTTAGCTTCAAATCCATGAGAAACAAATGTTTTTGCATCAGATACTTGCGATATAAATGATATAGCTTCAAATGCAGGCGAAAAAAAGAGTCAGCTTCTAATCCATGTGAAACTCATGATTTAGATTCAAATCAATGCGATGTAGAAGGTTCACCTTCAAATCCATGGGCAAAAAATGATTTAGCTTCAAACACTTGGGATATAAGTGATATAGCTTCAAATGCAGACGATCAAACGAGTTAGCTTCAAAATCCATGCGATAAACTTGATTTAGCTTCAAATCAATGCGAAGTAGAAGGATTAGCTTCAAATCCATGCAACACAAATGATGTAGCTTCAAATACTTGCGATATAAATCATATAGCTTCAAATGCAGGCGAAACAAACGAGTTAGCTTCTAATCCATGCGAAACTCATGATTTAGCTTCAAATCAATGTAATGTAGAAGGTTTACCTTCAAATTCATGCTTAACAAATAATTTAGCTTCAAACACTTGGGATATAAGTGACATAGCTTCAAATGCAGACGATCAAACGAGTTAGCTTCATAATCCACGCGATAAACTTGATTTAGCTTCAAATCAATGCGAAGTAGAAGGATGAGCTTCAAATCCATGCAACACAAATGATTTAGCTTCAAATACTAGCGGTATAAATGATACAGCTTCAAATGCAGACGAAACAAACGAGTTAGCTTCACATCTATGCGAAACACATGATTTAGCTTCAAATCAATGCGATGTAGAAGGTTTACCTTTAAATCCATGCTTAATAAATGATTTAGCTTCAAACACTTGGGATATAAGTGATATAGCTTCAAATGCAGACGATCAAACGAGTTAGCTTCAAAATCCATGCGATAAACTTGATTTAGCTTCAAATCAATGCGAAGTAGAAGGATTAGCTTCAAATCCATGCAACACAAATGATTTAGCTTCAGACACTTGGGATATAAGTGATATAGCTTCAAATGTAGGCGAAACAAACGAGTTAGCTTCTAATCCGTGCGAAACTCATGATTTAGCTTCAAATAAATGCGATGTAGAAGGTTTACCTTCAAATCCATGCTTAACAAATAATTTAGCTTCAAACACTTGGGATATAAGTGATATAGCTTCAAATGCAGACGATCAAACGAGTTAGCTTCAAAATCCATGCGATAAACTTGATTTAGCTTCAAATCAATGCGAAGTAGAAGGATTAGCTTCAAATCCATGCAACACAAATGATTTAGCTTCAGACACTTGGGATATAAGTGATATAGCTTCAAATGCAGATGATCAAACGAGTTAGCTTCAAAATCCATGCGATAAAATTGATTTAGCTTCAAATCAATGCGAAGTAGAAGGATTAGCTTCAAATCCATGCAACACAAATGATTTAGCTTCAGACACTTGGGATATAAGTGATATAGCTTCAAATGTAGGCGAAACAAACGAGTTAGCTTCTAATCCATGCGAAACTCATGATTTAGCTTCAAATAAATGCGATGTAGAAGGTTTACCTTCAAATCCATGCTTAACAAATAATTTAGCTTCAAACACTTGGGATATAAGTGATATAGCTTCAAATGCAGACGATCAAACGAGTTAGCTTCAAAATCCATGCGATAAACTTGATTTAGCTTCAAATCAATGCGAAGTAGAAGGATTAGCTTCAAATCCATGCAACACAAATGATTTAGCTTCAGACACTTGGGATATAAGTGATATAGCTTCAAATGCAGACGATCAAACGAGTTAGCTTCAAGTCCACGCGAAACAAGTGATTTAGCTTCAGACACTTGTGATATAAGTGATATAGATTCAAATGCAGAAGAAACAAACGAGTTATCTTCAAATCCATGCCAAGCACTTGATTTAGCTGAAAATCAATGCGATGTAGAAGGTTTAGCTTCAAATCCATGCGAAACAAATGATTTAGCATCAGATACTTGCGATATAAGTGATATAGCTTCAAATGCAGGCGAAACAAACGAGTTAGCTTCATAATCCACGCGATAAACTTGATTTAGCTTCAAATCAATGCGAAGTAGAAGGATGAGCTTCAAATCCATGCAACACAAATGATTTAGCTTCAAATACTAGCGGTATAAATGATACAGCTTCAAATGCAGACGAAACAAACGAGTTAGCTTCACATCTATGCGAAACACATGATTTAGCTTCAAATCAATGCGATGTAGAAGGTTTACCTTTAAATCCATGCTTAATAAATGATTTAGCTTCAAACACTTGGGATATAAGTGATATAGCTTCAAATGCAGACGATCAAACGAGTTAGCTTCAAAATCCATGCGATAAACTTGATTTAGCTTCAAATCAATGCGAAGTAGAAGGATTAGCTTCAAATCCATGCAACACAAATGATTTAGCTTCAGACACTTGGGATATAAGTGATATAGCTTCAAATGTAGGCGAAACAAACGAGTTAGCTTCTAATCCATGCGAAACTCATGATTTAGCTTCAAATAAATGCGATGTAGAAGGTTTACCTTCAAATCCATGCTTAACAAATAATTTAGCTTCAAACACTTGGGATATAAGTGATATAGCTTCAAATGCAGACGATCAAACGAGTTAGCTTCAAAATCCATGCGATAAACTTGATTTAGCTTCAAATCAATGCGAAGTAGAAGGATTAGCTTCAAATCCATGCAACACAAATGATTTAGCTTCAGACACTTGGGATATAAGTGATATAGCTTCAAATGCAGATGATCAAACGAGTTAGCTTCAAAATCCATGCGATAAAATTGATTTAGCTTCAAATCAATGCCAAGTAGAAGGATTAGCTTCAAATCCATGCAACACAAATGATTTAGCTTCAAATACTTGCGATATAAATGATATAGCTTCAAATGTAGGCGAAACAAACGAGTTAGCTTCTAATCCATGCGAAACTCATGATTTAGCTTCAAATAAATGCGATGTAGAAGGTTTACCTTCAAATCCATGCTTAACAAATGATTTAGCTTCAAACACTTGGGATATAAGTGATATAGCTTCAAATGCAGACGATCAAACGTGTTAGCTTCAAAATCCATGCGATAAACTTGATTTAGCTTCAAATCAATGCGAAGTAGAAGGATTAGCTTCAAATCCATGCAACACAAATGATTTAGCTTCAGACACTTGGGATATAAGTGATATAGCTTCAAATGCAGACGATCAAACGAGTTAGCTTCAAGTCCACGCGAAACAAGTGATTTAGCTTCAGACACTTGTGATATAAGTGATATAGATTCAAATGCAGAAGAAACAAACGAGTTATCTTCAAATCCATGCCAAGCACTTGATTTAGCTGAAAATCAATGCGATGTAGAAGGTTTAGCTTCAAATCCATGCGAAACAAATGATTTAGCATCAGATACTTGCGATATAAGTGATATAGCTTCAAATGCAGGCGAAACAAACGAGTTAGCTTCTAATCCATGCGAAACTCATGATTTAGCTTCAAATCAATGCGATGTAGAAGGTTTACCTTCAAATCCATGCTTAACAAATGATTTAGCTTCAAACACTTGGGATATAAGTGACATAGCTTCAAATGCAGACGATCAAACGAGTTAGCTTCATAATCCACGCGATAAACTTGATTTAGCTTCAAATCAATGCGAAGTAGAAGGATTAGCTTCAAATCCATGCAACACAAATGATGTAGCTTCAAATACTTGCGATATAAATCATATAGCTTCAAATGCAGGCGAAACAAACGAGTAAGCTTCTAATCCATGCGAAACTCATGATTTAGCTTCAAATCAATGTAATGCAGAAGGTTTACCTTCAAATTCATGCTTAACAAATAATTTAGCTTCAAACACTTGGAATATAAGTGACATAGCTTCAAATGCAGACGATCAAACGAGTTAGCTTCATAATCCACGCGATAAACTTGATTTAGCTTCAAATCAATGCGAAGTAGAAGGATGAGCTTCAAATCCATGCAACACAAATGATTTAGCTTCAAATACTAGCGGTATAAATGATACAGCTTCAAATGCAGACGAAACAAACGAGTTAGCTTCACATCTATGCGAAACACATGATTTAGCTTCAAATCAATGCGATGTAGAAGGTTTACCTTTAAATCCATGCTTAATAAATGATTTAGCTTCAAACACTTGGGATATAAGTGATATAGCTTCAAATGTAGGCGAAACAAACGAGTTAGCTTCTAATCCATGCGAAACTCATGATTTAGCTTCAAATAAATGCGATGTAGAAGGTTTACCTTCAAATCCATGCTTAACAAATAATTTAGCTTCAAACACTTGGGATATAAGTGATATAGCTTCAAATGCAGACGATCAAACGAGTTAGCTTCAAAATCCATGCGATAAACTTGATTTAGCTTCAAATCAATGCGAAGTAGAAGGATTAGCTTCAAATCCATGCAACACAAATGATTTAGCTTCAGACACTTGGGATATAAGTGATATAGCTTCAAATGCAGATGATCAAACGAGTTAGCTTCAAAATCCATGCGATAAAATTGATTTAGCTTCAAATCAATGCCAAGTAGAAGGATTAGCTTCAAATCCATGCAACACAAATGATTTAGCTTCAAATACTTGCGATATAAATGATATAGCTTCAAATGTAGGCGAAACAAACGAGTTAGCTTCTAATCCATGCGAAACTCATGATTTAGCTTCAAATAAATGCGATGTAGAAGGTTTACCTTCAAATCCATGCTTAACAAATGATTTAGCTTCAAACACTTGGGATATAAGTGATATAGCTTCAAATGCAGACGATCAAACGTGTTAGCTTCAAAATCCATGCGATAAACTTGATTTAGCTTCAAATCAATGCGAAGTAGAAGGATTAGTTTCAAATCCATGCAACACAAATGATTTAGCTTCAGACACTTGGGATATAAGTGATATAGCTTCAAATGCAGACGATCAAACGAGTTAGCTTCAAGTCCACGCGAAACAAGTGATTTAGCTTCAGACACTTGTGATATAAGTGATATAGATTCAAATGCAGAAGAAACAAACGAGTTATCTTCAAATCCATGCCAAGCACTTGATTTAGCTGAAAATCAATGCGATGTAGAAGGTTTAGCTTCAAATCCATGCGAAACAAATGATTTAGCATCAGATACTTGCGATATAAGTGATATAGCTTCAAATGCAGGCGAAACAAACGAGTTAGCTTCTAATCCATGCGAAACTCATGATTTAGCTTCAAATCAATGCGATGTAGAAGGTTTACCTTCAAATCAATGCTTAACAAATGATTTAGCTTCAAACACTTGGGATATAAGTGACATAGCTTCAAATGCAGACGATCAAACGAGTTAGCTTCATAATCCACGCGATAAACTTGATTTAGCTTCAAATCAATGCGAAGTAGAAGGATTAGCTTCAAATCCATGCAACACAAATGATGTAGCTTCAAATACTTGCGATATAAATCATATAGCTTCAAATGCAGGCGAAACAAACGAGTAAGCTTCTAATCCATGCGAAACTCATGATTTAGCTTCAAATCAATGTAATGCAGAAGGTTTACCTTCAAATTCATGCTTAACAAATAATTTAGCTTCAAACACTTGGAATATAAGTGACATAGCTTCAAATGCAGACGATCAAACGAGTTAGCTTCATAATCCACGCGATAAACTTGATTTAGCTTCAAATCAATGCGAAGTAGAAGGATGAGCTTCAAATCCATGCAACACAAATGATTTAGCTTCAAATACTAGCGGTATAAATGATACAGCTTCAAATGCAGACGAAACAAACGAGTTAGCTTCACATCTATGCGAAACACATGATTTAGCTTCAAATCAATGCGATGTAGAAGGTTTACCTTTAAATCCATGCTTAATAAATGATTTAGCTTCAAACACTTGGGATATAAGTGATATAGCTTCAAATGCAGACGATCAAACGAGTTAGCTTCAAAATCCATGCGATAAACTTGATTTAGCTTCAAATCAATGCGAAGTAGAAGGATTAGCTTCAAATCCATGCAACACAAATGATTTAGCTTCAGACACTTGGGATATAAGTGATATAGCTTCAAATGTAGGCGAAACAAACGAGTTAGCTTCTAATCCATGCGAAACTCATGATTTAGCTTCAAATAAATGCGATGTAGAAGGTTTACCTTCAAATCCATGCTTAACAAATAATTTAGCTTCAAACACTTGGGATATAAGTGATATAGCTTCAAATGCAGACGATCAAACGAGTTAGCTTCAAAATCCATGCGATAAACTTGATTTAGCTTCAAATCAATGCGAAGTAGAAGGATTAGCTTCAAATCCATGCAACACAAATGATTTAGCTTCAGACACTTGGGATATAAGTGATATAGCTTCAAATGCAGATGATCAAACGAGTTAGCTTCAAAATCCATGCGATAAAATTGATTTAGCTTCAAATCAATGCCAAGTAGAAGGATTAGCTTCAAATCCATGCAACACAAATGATTTAGCTTCAAATACTTGCGATATAAATGATATAGCTTCAAATGTAGGCGAAACAAACGAGTTAGCTTCAAGTCCACGCGAAACAAGTGATTTAGCTTCAGACACTTGTGATATAAGTGATATAGATTCAAATGCAGAAGAAACAAACGAGTTATCTTCAAATCCATGCCAAGCACTTGATTTAGCTGAAAATCAGTGCGATGTAGAAGGTTTAGCTTCAAATCCATGCGAAACAAATGATTTAGCATCAGATACTTGCGATATAAGTGATATAGCTTCAAATGCAGGCGAAACAAACGAGTTAGCTTCTAATCCATGCGAAACTCATGATTTAGCTTCAAATCAATGCGATGTAGAAGGTTTACCTTCAAATCCATGCTTAACAAATGATTTAGCTTCAAACACTTGGGATATAAGTGACATAGCTTCAAATGCAGACGATCAAACGAGTTAGCTTCATAATCCACGCGATAAACTTGATTTAGCTTCAAATCAATGCGAAGTAGAAGGATGAGCTTCAAATCCATGCAACACAAATGATTTAGCTTCAAATACTAGCGATATAAATGATATAGCTTCAAATACAGGCAAAACAAACGTGTTAGCTTCTAATCCATGCGAAACTCATGATTTAGCTTCAAATCAATGCGATGTAGAAGGTTTACCTTCAAATCCATGCTTAACAAATGATTTGGCTTCAAATACTTGCGATATAAATTATATAGCATCAAATGCAGAAGAAACAAACGAGTTATCTTCAAATCCATGCCATGCACTTGATTTAGCTGAAAATCAATGCGATGTAGAAGGTTTAGCTTCAAATCCATGAGAAACAAATGATTTAGCATCAGATACTTGCGATATAAGTGATATAGCTTCAAATGCAGGCGAAACAAACGAGTTAGCTTCTAATCCATGCGAAACTCATGATTTAGCTTCAAATCAATGCGATGTAGAAGTTTTACCTTCAAATCCATGCGCAACAAATTGAATTAGCTTCAAACACGTGGGATATATGTGATATAGCTTCAAATGCATACGATCAAACGAGTTAGCTTCAAAATTCATGCGATAAACTTGATTTAGCTTCAAATCAATGCGAAGTAGAAGGATGAGCTTCAAATCCATGCAACACAAATGATTTAGCTTCAAATACTTGCGATATAAATCATATAGCTACAAATGCAGGCGAAACAAACGAGTTAACTTCTAATCCATGCGAAACTCATGATTTAGCTTCAAATCAATGCGATGTAGAAGGTTTACCTTCAAATCCATGCTTAACAAATGATTTAGCTTCAAACACTTGGGATATAAGTGACATAGCTTCAAATGCAGACGATCAAACGAGTTAGCTTCATAATCCACGCGAAACAAGTGATTTAGCTTCAGACACTTGTGATATAAGTGATATAGATTCAAATGCAGAAGAAACAAACGAGTTATCTTCAAATCCATGCCAAGCATTTGATTTAGCTGAAAATCAATGCGATGTAGAAGGTTTAGCTTCAAATCCATGCGAAACAAATGATTTAGCATCAGATACTTGCGATATAAGTGATATAGCTTCAAATGCAGGAGAAACAAACGAGTTATCTTCAAATCCATACCATGCACTTGATTTAGCTGAAACTCAACGCGATGTAGAAGGTTTAGCTTCAAATCCATGCGAAACTCATGATTTAGCTTCAAATCAATGTGATGTAGAAGGTTTACCTTCAAATTCATGCTTAACAAATAATTTAGCTTCAAACACTTGGGATATAAGTGATATAGCTTCAAATGCAGACGATCAAACGAGTTAGCTGAAAAATCCATGCGATAAACTTGATTTAGCTTCAAATCAATGCGAAGTAGAAGGATTAGCTTCAAATCCATGCAACACAAATGATTTAGCTTCAAGTACTTGCGATATGAATGATATAGCTTCAAATGCAGGCTAAACAAACGAGTTAGCTTCTAATCCATGCGAAACGCATGATTTAGCTTCAAATCAATATGTAGAATGTTTACCTTCAAATCCATGCTTAACAAATAATTTAGCTTCAAACACTTGGGATATACGTGATATAGCTTCAAATGCAGACGATCAAACGAGTTAGCTTCAAAATCCATGCGATAAACTTGATTTAGCTTCAAATCAATGCGAAGTAGAAGGATGAGCTTCAAATCCATGCAACACAAATGATTTAGCTTCAAATACTTGCGATATAAATCATATAGCTTCAAATGCAGGCGAAACAAACGAGTTAGCTTCTAATCCATGCGAAACTCATGATTTAGCTTCAAGTCAATGCGATGTAGAAGGTTTACCTTCAAATCCATGCTTAACAAATGATTTAGCTTCAAATACTTGCGATATAAATGATATAGCTTCAAATGCAGAAGAAACAAACGAGTTATCTTCAAATCCATGCCATGCACTTGATTTAGCTGAAAATCAATGCGATGTAGAAGGTTTAGCTTCAAATCCATGAGAAACAAATGATTTAGCATCAGATACTTGCGATATAAGTGATATAGCTTCAAATGCAGGCGAAACAAACGAGTTAGCTTCTAATCCATGTGAAACTCTTGATTTAGCTTCAAATCAATGTGATGTAGAAGGTTTACCTTCAAATTCATGCTTAACAAATAATTTAACTTCAAACACTTGGGATATATGTGATATAGCTTGAAATGCAGACGATCAAACGAGTTAGCTTCAAAATCCATGCGATAAACTTGATTCAGCTTCAAATCAATGCGAAGTAGAAGGATTAGCTTCAAATCCATGCAACACAAATGATTTAGCTTCAAATATTTGCGATATAAATGATATAGCTTCATATGCAGGCGAAAAAAAAGAGTTAGCTTCTAATCCATGCGAAACTCATGATTTAGATTCAAATCAATGCGATGTAGAAGGTTCACCTTCAAATCCATGGGCAACAAATGATTTAGCTTCAAACACTTGGGATATAAGTGATATAGCTTGAAATGCAGACGATCAAACGAGTTAGCTTCAAAATCCATGCGATAAACTTGATTTAGCTTCAAATCAATGCGAAGTAGAAGGATTAGCTTCAAATCCGTGGAGCACAAATGTTTTAGCTTCAAATACTTGCGATGTAAATGATATAGTTTCCAATGCTGGCGAAACAAACGAGTTAGCTTCTAATCCATGCGAAACTCATGATTTAGCTTCAAATCAATGCGATGTAGAAGTTTTACCTTCAAATCCATGGGCAACAAATGATTTAGCTTCAAACACTTGGGATATATGTGATATAGCTTCAAATGCATACGATCAAACGAGTTAGCTTCAAAATCCATGCGATAAACTTGATTTAGCTTCAAATCAATGCGAAGTAGAAGGATTAGCTTCAAATCCGTGGAGCACAAATGTTTTAGCTTCAAATACTTGCGATGTAAATGATATAGTTTCCAATGCTGGCGAAACAAACGAGTTAGCTTCTAATCCATGCGAAACTCATGATTTAGCTTCAAATCAATGCGATGTAGAAGTTTTACCTTCAAATCCATGCGCAACAAATGAATTAGCTTCAAACACGTGGGATATATGTGATATAGCTTCAAATGCATACGATCAAACGAGTTAGCTTCAAAATCCATGCGATAAACTTGATTTAGCTTCAAATCAATGCGAAGTAGAAGGATGAGCTTCAAATCCATGCAACACAAATGATTTAGCTTCAAATACTTGCGATATAAATCATATAGCTTCAAATGCAGGCGAAACAAACGAGTTAACTTCTAATCCATGCGAAACTCATGATTTAGCTTCAAATAAATGCGATGTAGAAGGTTTACCTTCAAATCCATGCTTAACAAATAATTTAGCTTCAAACACTTGGGATATAAGTGATATAGCTTCAAATGCAGACGATCAAACGAGTTAGCTTCAAAATCCATGCGATAAACTTGATTTAGCTTCAAATCAATGCGAAGTAGAAGGATTAGCTTCAAATCCATGCAACACAAATGATTTAGCTTCAGACACTTGGGATATAAGTGATATAGCTTCAAATGCAGACGATCAAACGAGTTAGCTTCAAGTCCACGCGAAACAAGTGATTTAGCTTCAGACACTTGTGATATAAGTGATATAGATTCAAATGCAGAAGAAACAAACGAGTTATCTTCAAATCCATGCCAAGCACTTGATTTAGCTGAAAATCAATGCGATGTAGAAGGTTTAGCTTCAAATCCATGCGAAACAAATGATTTAGCATCAGATACTTGCGATATAAGTGATATAGCTTCAAATGCAGGAGAAACAAACGAGTTATCTTCAAATCCATACCATGCACTTGATTTAGCTGAAACTCAACGCGATGTAGAAGGTTTAGCTTCAAATCCATGCGAAACTCATGATTTAGCTTCAAATCAATGTGATGTAGAAGGTTTACCTTCAAATTCATGCTTAACAAATAATTTAGCTTCAAACACTTGGGATATAAGTGATATAGCTTCAAATGCAGACGATCAAACGAGTTAGCTGAAAAATCCATGCGATAAACTTGATTTAGCTTCAAATCAATGCGAAGTAGAAGGATTAGCTTCAAATCCATGCAACACAAATGATTTAGCTTCAAGTACTTGCGATATGAATGATATAGCTTCAAATGCAGGCTAAACAAACGAGTTAGCTTCTAATCCATGCGAAACGCATGATTTAGCTTCAAATCAATATGTAGAATGTTTACCTTCAAATCCATGCTTAACAAATAATTTAGCTTCAAACACTTGGGATATACGTGATATAGCTTCAAATGCAGACGATCAAACGAGTTAGCTTCAAAATCCATGCGATAAACTTGATTTAGCTTCAAATCAACGCGAAGTAGAAGGATGAGCTTCAAATCCATGCAACACAAATGATTTAGCTTCAAATACTTGCGATATAAATCATATAGCTTCAAATGCAGGCGAAACAAACGAGTTAGCTTCTAATCCATGTGAAACTCATGATTTAGCTTCAAATCAATGTGATGTAGAAGGTTTACCTTCAAATTCATGCTTAACAAATAATTTAACTTCAAACACTTGGGATATATGTGATATAGCTTGAAATGCAGACGATCAAACGAGTTAGCTTCAAAATCCATGCGATAAACTTGATTCAGCTTCAAATCAATGCGAAGTAGAAGGATTAGCTTCAAATCCATGCAACACAAATGATTTAGCTTCAAATACTTGCGATATAAATCATATAGCTTCAAATGCAGGCGAAACAAACGAGTTAGCTTCTAATCCATGCGAAACTCATGATTTAGCTTCAAGTCAATGCGATGTAGAAGGTTTACCTTCAAATCCATGCTTAACAAATGATTTAGCTTCAAATACTTGCGATATAAATGATATAGCTTCAAATGCAGAAGAAACAAACGAGTTACCTTCAAATCCATGCCATGCACTTGATTTAGCTGAAAATCAATGCGATGTAGAAGGTTTAGCTTCAAATCCATGAGAAACAAATGTTTTTGCATCAGATACTTGCGATATAAATGATATAGCTTCAAATGCAGGCGAAAAAAAAGAGTCAGCTTCTAATCCATGTGAAACTCATGATTTAGATTCAAATCAATGCGATGTAGAAGGTTCACCTTCAAATCCATGGGCAAAAAATGATTTAGCTTCAAACACTTGTGATATAAGTGATAAAGCTTGAAATGCAGACGATCAAACGAGTTAGCTTCAAAATCCATGCGATAAACTTGATTTAGCTTCAAATCAATGCGAAGTAGAAGGATTAGCTTCAAATCCGTGGAACACAAATGATCTAGCTTCAAATACTTGCGATATAAATGATATAGCTTCAAATTGCAGGCGAAACAAACGAGTTAGTTTCTAATCCATGCGAAACTCATGATTTTGCTTCAAATCAATGCGATGTAGAAGTTTTACCTTCAAATCCATGCGCAACAAATGATTTAGCTTCAAATACTTGGGATATAAGTGATATAGCTTCAAATGCATACGATCAAACGAGTTAGCTTCAAAATCCATGCGATAAACTTGATTTAGCTTCAAATCAATGCGAAGTAGAAGGATTAGCTTAAAATCCATGCAACACTAATGATTTAGCTTCAAATACTTGCGATATAAATGATATAGCTTCAAATGCAGGCGAAGCAAACGAGTTAGCTTCTAATCCAAGCGAAACTCATGATGTAGCTTCAAATCAATGCGATGTAGAAGGTTCACCTTCAAATCCATGCGCAACAAATGATTTAGCTTCAAACACTTGGGATATAAGTGATATAGCTTCAAATGCAGACGATCAAACGAGTTAGCTTCAAGTCCACGCGAAACAAGTGATTTAGCTTCAGACACTTGTGATATAAGTGATATAGATTCAAATGCAGAAGAAACAAACGAGTAATCTTCAAATCCATGCCGAGCACTTGATTTAGCTGAAAATCAATGCGATGTAGAAGGTTTAGCTTCAAATCCATGCGAAACACATGATTTAGCATCAGATACTTGCGATATAAGTGATATAGCTTCAAATGCAGGAGAAACAAACGAGTTAGCTTATAATCCATGCGAAACTCATGATTTAGCTTCAAATCAATGCGATGTAGAAGGTTTACCTCCAAATCCATGCTTAACAAATAATTTAGCTTCAAACACTTGGGATATAAGTGATATAGCTTCAAATGCAGACGATCAAACGAGTTAGCTTCAAAATAAATGCGATAAACTTGATTTAGCTTCAAATCAATGCGAAGTAGAAGGATTAGCTTCAAATCCATGCAACACAAATGATTTAGCTTCAAATACTAGCGATATAAATGATATAGCTTCAAATGCAGGCCTAACAAACGAGTTATCTTCTAATCCATGCGAAACTCATGATTTAGCTTCAATTCAATGCGATGTAGAAGGTTTACCTTCAAATCCATGCACAACAAATGATTTGGCTTCAGACACTTGGGATATAAGTGATATAGCTTCAAATGCAGACGATCAAACGAGTTAGCTTCAAGTCCACGCGAAACAAGTGATTTAGCTTCAGACATTTGCGATATAAGTGATATAGCTTCAAATGCAAGCCTAACAAACGAGTTATCTTCTAATCAATGCGAAACTCATGATTTAGCTTCAAATCAATGCGATGTAGAAGGTTTACCTTCAAATCCATGCACAACAAATGATTTGGCTTCAGACACTTGGGATATAAGTGATATAGCTTCAAATGCAGACGATCAAACGAGTTAGCTTCAAGTCCACGCGAAACAAGTGATTTAGCTTCAAATACTTGCGATATAAATGATATAGCTTCAAATGCAGGCCTAACAAACGAGTTATCTTCTAATCCATGCGAAACACATGATTTAGCTTCAAATCAATGCGATGTAGAAGGTTTACATTCAAATCCATGCACAACAAATGATTTGGCTTCAGACACTTGGGATATAAGTGATATAGCTTCAAATGCAGACGATCAAACGAGTTAGCTTCAAGTCCACGCGAAACAAGTGATTTAGCTTCAGACATTTGCGATATAAGTGATATAGCTTCAAATGCAGGCCTACCAAACGAGTTATCTTCTAATCAATGCGAAACTCATGATTTAGCTTCAAATCAATGCGATGTAGAAGGTTTACCTTCAAATCCATGCACAACAAATGATTTGGCTTCAGACACTTGGGATATAAGTGATATAGCTTCAAATGCAGACGATCAAACGAGTTAGCTTCAAGTCCACGCGAAACAAGTGATTTAGCTTCAGACACTTGCGATATAAGTGATATAGCTTCAAATGCAGAAGAAACAAACGAGTTATCTTCTAATCCATGCGAAACTCATGATTTAGCTTCAAATCAATGCGATGTAGAAGGTTCACCTTCAAATCCATGCGCAACAAATGATTTAGCTTCAAACACTTGGGATATAAGTGATATAGCTTCAAATGCAGACGATCAAACGAGTTAGCTTCAAGTCCACGCGAAACAAGTGATTTAGCTTCAGACACTTGCGATATAAGTGATATAGCTTCAAATGCAGAAGAAACAAACGAGTTTCCATGCGAAACTTCTAATCCATGCGAAACTCATGATTTAGCTTCAAATCAATGCGATGTAGAAGGTTTACCTGCAAATCCATGCTTAACAAATAATTTAGCTTCAAACACTTGGGATATAAGTGATATAGCTTCAATGCAGACGATCAAACGAGTTAGCTTCAAAATCCATGCGATAAACTTGATTTAGCTTCAAATCAATGCGAAGTAGAAGAATTAGCTTCAAATCCATGCAACACAAATGATTTGGCTTCAGACACTTGGGATATATGTGATATAGCTTCAAATGCAGACGATGAAACGAGTTAGCTTCAAGTCCACGCGAAACAAGTCATTTAGCTTCAGACATTTGCGATATAAGTGATACAGCTTCAAATGCAGAAGAAACAAACGAGTTATCTTCAAATCCATGCCATGCACTTGATTTAGCTGAAAATCAATGCGATGTAGAAGGTTTAGCTTCAAATCCATGCGAAACAAATGATTTAGGTTCAGATACTTGCGGTATAAATGACACAGCTTCAAATGCAGGCGAAACAAACGAGTTAGCTTCTAATCCATGCGAAACTCATGATTTAGATTCAAATCAATGCGATGTAGAAGGTTCCTCTTCAAATCCATGTGCAACAAATGATTTAGCTTCAAACACTTGTGATATAAGTGATATAGCTTGAAATGCAGACGATCAAACGAGTTAGCTTCAAAATCCATGCGATAAACTTGATTTAGCTTCAAATCAATGCGAAGTAGAAGGATTAGCTTCAAATCCGTGGAACACAAATGATTTAGCTTCAAATACTAGCGATATAAATGATATAGCTTCAAATTGCAGGCGAAACAAGCGAGTTAGTTTCTAATCCATGCGAAACTCATGATTTTGCTTCAAATCAATGTGATGTAGAAGTTTTACCTTCAAATCCATGCGCAACAAATGATTTAGCTTCAAATACTTGGGATATAAGTGATATAGCTTCAAATGCATACGATCAAACGAGTTAGCTTCAAAATCCATGCGATAAACTTGATTTAGCTTCAAATCAATGCGAAGTAGAAGGATTAGCTTAAAATCCATGCAACACTAATGATTTAGCTTCAAATACTTGCGATATAAATCATATAGCTTCAAATGCAGGCGAAGCAAACGAGTTAGCTTCTAATCCAAGCGAAACTCATGATGTAGCTTCAAATCAATGCGATGTAGAAGGTTCACCTTCAAATCCATGCGCAACAAATGATTTAGCTTCAAACACTTGGGATATAAGTGATATAGCTTCAAATGCAGACGATAAAACGAGTTAGCTTCAAGTCCACGCGAAACAAGTGATTTAGCTTCAGACACTTGTGATATAAGTGATATAGATTCAAATGCAGAAGAAACAAACGAGTAATCTTCAAATCCATGCCGAGCACTTGATTTAGCTGAAAATCAATGCGATGTAGAAGGTTTAGCTTCAAATCCATGCGAAACACATGATTTAGCATCAGATACTTGCGATATAAGTGATATAGCTTCAAATGCAGGAGAAACAAACGAGTTAGCTTATAATCCATGCGAAACTCATGATTTAGCTTCAAATCAATGCGATGTAGAAGGTTTACCTCCAAATCCATGCTTAACAAATAATTTAGCTTCAAACACTTGGGATATAAGTGATATAGCTTCAAATGCAGACGATCAAACGAGTTAGCTTCAAAATAAATGCGATAAACTTGATTTAGCTTCAAATCAATGCGAAGTAGAAGGATTAGCTTCAAATCCATGCAACACAAATGATTTAGCTTCAAATACTAGCGATATAAATGATATAGCTTCAAATGCAGGCCTAACAAACGAGTTATCTTCTAATCCATGCGAAACTCATGATTTAGCTTCAATTCAATGCGATGTAGAAGGTTTACCTTCAAATCCATGCACAACAAATGATTTGGCTTCAGACACTTGGGATATAAGTGATATAGCTTCAAATGCAGACGATCAAACGAGTTAGCTTCAAGTCCACGCGAAACAAGTGATTTAGCTTCAGACATTTGCGATATAAGTGATATAGCTTCAAATGCAAGCCTAACAAACGAGTTATCTTCTAATCAATGCGAAACTCATGATTTAGCTTCAAATCAATGCGATGTAGAAGGTTTACCTTCAAATCCATGCACAACAAATGATTTGGCTTCAGACACTTGGGATATAAGTGATATAGCTTCAAATGCAGACGATCAAACGAGTTAGCTTCAAGTCCACGCGAAACAAGTGATTTAGCTTCAAATACTTGCGATATAAATGATATAGCTTCAAATGCAGGCCTAACAAACGAGTTATCTTCTAATCCATGCGAAACTCATGATTTAGCTTCAAATCAATGCGATGTAGAAGGTTTACCTTCAAATCCATGCACAACAAATGATTTGGCTTCAGACACTTGGGATATAAGTGATATAGCTTCAAATGCAGACGATCAAACGAGTTAGCTTCAAGTCCACGCGAAACAAGTGATTTAGCTTCAGACATTTGCGATATAAGTGATATAGCTTCAAATGCAGGCCTACCAAACGAGTTATCTTCTAATCAATGCGAAACTCATGATTTAGCTTCAAATCAATGCGATGTAGAAGGTTTACCTTCAAATCCATGCACAACAAATGATTTGGCTTCAGACACTTGGGATATAAGTGATATAGCTTCAAATGCAGACGATCAAACGAGTTAGCTTCAAGTCCACGCGAAACAAGTGATTTAGCTTCAGACACTTGCGATATAAGTGATATAGCTTCAAATGCAGAAGAAACAAACGAGTTATCTTCTAATCCATGCGAAACTCATGATTTAGCTTCATATCAATGCGATGTAGAAGGTTTACCTGCAAATCCATGCTTAACAAATAATTTAGCTTCAAACACTTGGGATATAAGTGATATAGCTTCAATGCAGATGATCAAACGAGTTAGCTTCCAAATCCATGCGATAAACTTGATTTAGCTTCAAATCAATGCGAAGTAGAAGAATTAGCTTCAAATCCATGCAACACAAATGATTTAGCTTCAGACACTTGGGATATATGTGATAAAGCTTCAAATGCAGACGATCAAACGAGTTAGCTTCAAGTCCTCGCGAAACAAGTGATTTAGCTTCAGACATTTGCGATATAAGTGATATAGCTTCAAATGCAGGCCTAACAAACGAGTTATCTTCTAATCAATGCGAAACTCATGATTTAGCTTCAAATCAATGCGATGTAGAAGGTTTACCTTCAAATCCATGCGAAACAAATGATTTAGGTTCAGATACTTGCGGTATAAATGATACAGCTTCAAATGCAGACGAAACAAACGAGTTAGCTTCAAATCCATGCCAAGCACTTGATTTAGCTGAAAATCAATGCGATGTAGAAGGTTTAGCTCCAAATCCATGCGAAACAAATGATTTAGCTTCAGATACTTGCGATATAAGTGATATAGCTTCAAATGCAGGAGAAACAAACGAGTTACCTTATAATCCATGCGAAACTCATGATTTAGCTTCAAATCAATGCGAAGTAGAAGGATTAGCTTCAAATCCATGCAACACAAATGATTTAGCTTCAAATACTTGCGATATAAATGATATAGCTTCAAATGCAGGCCTAACAAACGAGTTAACTTCTAATCCATGCAAAACTCATGATTTAGCTTCAAATCAATGAGATGTAGAAGGTTTACCTTCAAATCCATGCACAACAAATGATTTGGCTTCAGACACTTGGGATATAAGTGATATAGCTTCAAATGCAGACGATCAAACGAGTTAGCTTCAAGTCCACGCGAAACAAGTGATTTAGATTCAGACACTTGCGATATAAGTGATATAGCTTCAAATGCAGAAGAAACAAACGAGTTATCTTCTAATCCATGCGAAACTCATGATTTAGCTTCAAATCAATGCGATGTAGAAGGTTTACCTGCAAATCCATGCTAAACATATAATTTAGCTTCAAACACTTGGGATATAAGTGATATAGCTTCAATGCAGACGATCCAACGAGTTAGCTTCAAAATCCATGCGATAAACTTGATTTAGCTTCAAATCAATGCGAAGTAGAAGAATTAGCTTCAAATCCGTGCAACACAAATGATGTAGCTTCAAATACTTGCGATATAAATCATATAGCTTCAAATGCAGGCGAAACAAACGAGTTAGCTTCTAATCCATGCGAAACTCATGATTTAGATACAAATCAATGCGATGTAGAAGGTTCACCTTCAAATCCATGTGCAACAAATGATTTAGCTTCAAACACTTGGGATTTAAGTGATATAGCTTGAAATGCATACGATCAAACGAGGTAGCTTCAAAATCCATGCGATAAACTTGATTTAGCTTCAAATCAATGCGAAGTAGAAGGATTAGCTTAAAATCCATGCAACACAAATGATTTAGCATCAAATACTTGCGATATAAATGATATAGCTTCAAATGCAGGCGAAGCAAACGAGTTAGCTTCTAATCCATGCGAAACTCATGATTTAGCTTCAAATCAATGTGATGTAGAAGGTTTACCTTCAAATTCATGCTTAACAAAATAATTTAGCTTCAAACACTTGGGATATAAGTGATATAGCTTCAAATGCAGACGATCAAACGAGTTAGCTTCAAAATCCATGCGAAGAACTTGATTTAGATTCAAATCAATGCGAAGTAGAAGGATTAGCTTCAAATCCATGCAACACAAATGATTAAGCTTCAAATACTTGCGATATAAATGATATAGCTTCAAATGCAGGCGAAACAAACGAGTTAGCTTCTAATCCATGCGAAACTCATGATTTAGATTCAAATCAATGCGATGTAGAAGGTTCCTCTTCAAATCCATGTGCAACAAATGATTTAGCTACAAACACTTGGGATATAAGTGATATAGCTTGAAATGCAGACGATCAAACGAGTTAGCTTCAAAATCCATGCGATAAACTTGATTTAGCTTCAAATCAATGCGAAGTAGAAGGATTAGCTTCAAATCCGTGGAACACAAATGATTTAGCTTCAAATACTTGCGATATAAATGATATAGCTTCAAATGCAGGCGAAACAAACGAGTTAGCTTCTAATCCATGCGAAACTCATGATTTAGATTCAAATCAATGCGATGTAGAAGGTTCACCATCAAATCCATGGGCAACAAATGATTTAGCTTCAAACACTTGGGATATAAGTGATATAGCTTCAAATGCAGACCATCAAACGAGTTAGCTGCAAAATCCATGCGATAAACTTGATTTAGCTTCAAATCAATGCGAAGTAGAAGGATTAGCTTCAAATCTATGTGCAACAAATGATTTAGCTTCAAACACTTGGGATATAAGTGATATAGCTTGAAATGCAGACGATCAAACGAGTTAGCTTCAAAATCCATGCGATTAACTTGATTTAGCTTCAAATCAATGCGAAGTAGAAGGATAAGCTTCAAATCCGTGGAACACAAATGATTTAGCTTCAAATACTTGCGTTATAAGTGATATAGCTTCAAATGCAGAAGAAACAAACGAGTTATCTTCAAATCCATGCCAAGCACTTGATTTAGCTGCAAATCAATGCGATGTAGAAGGTTTAGCTTCAAATCCATGCGAAACAAATGATTTAGCATCAGATACTTGCGATATAAGTGATATAGCTTCAAATGCAGGCGAAACAAACGAGTTAGCTTCTAATCCATGAGAAACTCATGATTTAGCTTCAAATCAATGCGATGTAGAAGGTTTACCGTCAAATCCATGCTTAACAAATAATTTAGCTTCTAACACTTGGGATATAAGTGATATAGCTTCAAATGCAGACGATCAAACGAGTTAGCTTCAAAATCCATACGATAAACTTGATTTAGCTTCAAATCAATACTATGTAGATGCTTTAGATTCAAATCCATGCAACACAAATGATTTAGCTTCAAATCAATGCGATGTAGAAGGTTTAGCTTCAAATCTATGCGAATCTAATGGTTGAGCTTCAATCACTTGGGATGTAAGTGATATAGCTTCAACTGCATGCGAAACAAACAAGTAAGCTTCAAATCCAAGCGAAACACATGATTTCGCTTCAACTCAATGCGATGTAGAAGGTTTAGCCTCAAATCAATGCGAAATAGAAGCCTTAGCTTCAAATCCATGCGACACAAATGATTTAGATTCCGATATTTGCGAAATAATTGATACAGCTTCAAATGCAGACAAAACAAACGAGTAAGCTTCAAATCCAAGCGAAACACATTATTTAGCTTCAAATCAATGCGAAGTAGAAGGCTTAGCTTCAAATCCAAGCGAAACACATGATTTAGCTTCAAATCAATGCGAAGTAGAAGTCTTAGATTCAAATCCATGCGAAATAAATGATTTAGCTTCAAATACTTGCGATATAAGTGATATAGATTCAACTGCAGACGAAATAAACGGGATAGCTTCAAATCCATGCGAAAAAATGATTTTATATCAAATACTTGCGGTAGAAGTGATATAGCTTCAAATGCAAGCGAAACAAAAGAGTAAGCTCCAAATCCATGCGAAACACATGATTTAGCTTCAAATCAATGCGATGTAGAAGGTTTAGCTTAAAATCCATGCGACACAAATGATTTAGCTTCAGATACTTGCGATATAAGTGATATAGCTCCAAATGCAGACGAAACAATGCTACACATAGTTGTGATATACGTTATTTAGATTCCACTGCATGCGCAACAAACGAATTAGCTTCAAGTCCATCCGAAGAAAATTATTTAGCAGGAAATCAATGCGACGTAGAAGCTTTAGATTCAAATCCATGCGAAACAAATGATTTAGGTTCAGATACTTGCGATATAAGTGATATAGCTTCAATTGCAGGAGGAACGAACGAGTTAGCACCAAATCCATGCGAATCAAATGATTTAGCTTCAAATCAATGCGAAGTAGAAGGCTTAGCTTCAAATCCATGCGGAATAAATGATTTATCTTCTAATTCTTGCTATATAATTGATATTGCTTCAAATGCAGTGGAAACAAACGAGTTAGCTTCAAATCCATGCGAAACACATGATTTAGATTCAAATCAATGCGATGTAGAAAGTTGAGCTTCAAATCCGCGTGATACAAATGATTTAGCTTAAAAAACTTGCGATATAAGTAATACAGCTTCAAATCCAGACGAAACATACGAGATCGCTTCATATCCATGCGAAACACATGAATTAGCTTCAAATCAATGCGATGTAGAAGGCTTAACTTCGAACCCAGGCGGAACAAATGATTTTGCTTCAAATACTTGCGATATAAGTGATATAGCTTCAAATACAGGTGAAACAAACGAGTTAGCTTCAAAACCATGCGACACAAATTATTTAGCTTCAGATACTTGCGATATAATTGAAATAACATCAAATGCAGCCGACACAAACGAGTTAGCTTCATATCCATGCGAAACACATGATTTAGCTTCAAATCAATGCGAAGTAGATGGCTTAACTTCAAATCCATGCGGAACAAATGATTTAGCACAGGAACTTGTGATATAAGTGATATAGCTACAAATGTTGAGGAAACAAACGAGTTAGCTTCACATCCATGCGAAACACATGATTTAGCTTCAAATTAATGCGATGTAGATGGATTAGCATCAAATCCATGCGAAGCAAATGATTGTGTTTCAAACATTTGGGATATAGACGATATAGATTCAACTACATGCGAAACAAACGAGTTAGCTTCAAATTCATGCCAAACATATGATTTAGCTTCAAATCAATTCGAAGTAGAACGATTAGCTTCAAATCCATGCGAAACAAATGTTTTAGCTACAAATACTTGTGATATACGTTATTTAGAATCAACTGCATTCGCAACAACCGAGTTAGCTCCAAATTCATGCGAATCCAATGATTTAGCTTCAAATCAATGCGAAGTAGAAGGCTTAGCTTCAAATCCAAGCGAAACACATGATTTAGCTTGAGATCAATGCGATGTAGAAGGTTTAGCTTCAAATCCATCCGAAACAAGTGATTTAGCTTCAGTTACTTGCGATATAAGTGATATAGCTCCAAATGCAGACGAAACAATGCTACAAATAGTTATGATATACGTTATTTAGATTCAACTGTATGCGCAACAAACGAGTTAGATTCAAATCCATGTGAAACAAATGATTTAGCAGCAAATCAATGCGATGTAGAAGGTTTAGCTTCAAATCCATGCGAAACAAAAGATTGGGCTTCAAACACTTGGGATATAGGTGAAATAGCTTCAACTGCATGCGAAACAAACGAGATAACTTCAATTACATGCTAAACAGATAATTAAGCTTCAAATCTATGCGATGTAGAAGGTTTAGCTTCAAATCCGTGAGAAGCAGAAGATAGAGCTTCAAACATTTGTCAGATACGTTATTTAGATTCCACTGCATGCGCAACAAACGAATTAGCTTCAAGTCCATCCGAAGAAAATTATTTAGCAGCAAATCAATGCGACGTAGAAGCTTTAGATTCAAATCCATGCGAAGTAGAAGGCTTAACTTCAAATCCATGCAACACAAATAATTTAGCTTCAAACACTTGGGATATAGATGATATAGCTTCAAATGCAGGGGAAATAAACGAGTTAGCTTCAAGTCCATGCGAAACAGATGATTTAGCTTCAAATCAATGCGATGTAGATGGTTTAGCTTCAAATCCATGCGAAACAAAAGATTGAGCTTCAAACACTTGGGACATAGGTGATATAGATTCAACTGCATGCGAAACAAACGAGATAGCTTCAATCCATGCGAAAGAGATAATTTAGCTTAAAATTCATGCGAAACACATGGATTAGCATCAAGTTCGTGCGAAAGAAATGATTTTGCTTCAAATCCTAGCGAAACAGATGATTTAGCTTCAAATCAATGCGATGTAGAAGGTTTAGCTTCAAATCCATGCGGAACAAATGATTTAACATCAGATACTTGCGATATAAGTGATATAGCTTCAAATGGAGGGGAAACAAATGAGTTAGCTTCAAATCCATGCAAAACACATGATTAAGATTCAAATCAATGCTATGTGGAAGGTTTAGCTTCAAATCCAACCGAAGCACATGATTTAGCTTCAAATCAATGCGATGTAGAAGGTTTAGCTTCAAATCCATGCGGAACAAATGATTTAACATCAGATGCTTGCGATATCAGTGATATAGCTTCAAATGGAGGGGAAACAAATGAGTTAGCATCAAATCCATGCAAAACACATGATTAAGCTTCAAATCAATGCTATGTAGAAGGTTTTGCTTCAAATCCAAGCGAAACAGATGATTTAGCTTCAATTCAATGCGATGTAGAAGGTTTAGCTTCAAATCCATGCGGAACAAATGATTTAACATCAGATACTTGCGATATAAGTGATATAGCTTCAAATGGAGGGGAAACAAATGAGTTAGCTTCAAATCCATGCAAAACACATGATTAAGCTTCAAATCAATGCTATGTAGAAGGTTTAGCTTCAAATCCTAGCGAAACACATGATTTAGCTTCAAATCAATGCGATGTAGAAGGTTTAGCTTCAAATCCATGCGGAACAAATGATTTAACATCAGATGCTTGCGATATCAGTGATATAGCTTCAAATGGAGGGGAAACAAATGAGTTAGCATCAAATCCATGCAAAACACATGATTAAGCTTCAAATCAATGCTATGTAGAAGGTTTTGCTTCAAATCCAAGCGAAACAGATGATTTAGCTTCAATTCAATGCGATGTAGAAGGTTTAGCTTCAAATCCATGCGGAACAAATGATTTAACATCAGATACTTGCGATATAAGTGATATAGCTTCAAATGGAGGGGAAACAAATGAGTTAGCTTCAAATCCATGCAAAACACATGATTAAGCTTCAAATCAATGCTATGTAGAAGGTTTAGCTTCAAATCCAAGCGAAACACACGATTTAGCTTCAAATCAATGCGATGTAGAAGGTTTTGCTTCAAATCCATGCGGAACCACAGATTTAGCTTCAAATCCATGCGGAACCAAAGATTTAGCTTCAAATCCATGCGGAACCAAAAATTTAGCTTCAAATAATTGCAATATGAGTGATATAGCATCAAATGCAGACGATCAAACGAATTGGCCTCAAAATCCAAGCGATAAACTTGATTTAGCTTCAAATCAATGCGAAGTAGAAGGATGAGCTTCAAATCCATGCAACACAAATGATTTAGCTTCAAACACTTGGGATATAAGTGATATGGCACCAAATGCAGACGATCAAACGAGTTAGATTCAATATCCATGCGATAAACTTGATTTAGCTTCAAATCAATGCGAAGTAGAAGGATTAGCTTCAAATCCGTGGAACACAAATGATTAAGCTTCAAATACTTGCGGTATAAATGATACAGCTTCAAATGCAGGGGAAACAAACGAGATAGCTTCATATCAATGCGAAACTCATGATTTAGCTTCAAATCAATGCGATGTAGAAGGTTTACCTTCAAATCCATGCTTAACAAATGATTTAGCTTCAAACACTTGGGATATAAGTGACAAAGCTTCAAATGCAGACGATCAAACGAGTTAGCTTCAAAATCCATGTGATAAACTTGATTTAGCTTCAAATCAATGCGAAGTAGAAGGATTAGCTTCAAATCCGTGGAACACAAATGATTTAGCTTCAAATACTTGCGATATAAATGATATAGCTTCAAATGCAGGCGAAACAAACGAGTTAGCTTCTAATCCATGCGATACTCATGATTTAGGTTCAAATAAATACGATGTAGAAGGTTCACCTTCAAATCCATGCCCAACAAATGATTTAGCTTCAAACACTTGGGATATAAGTGATATAGCTTGAAATGCAGACGATCAAACCAGTTAGCTTCAAAATCCATGCGATAACTTGATTTAGCTTCAAATCAATGCGAAGTAGAAGGCTTAGTTTCAAATCCATGCGAAACAAATGATTTAGGTTCAGATACTTGCGGTATAAATGATACAGCTTCAAATGCAGACGAAACAAACGAGATAGCTTCATATCAATGCGAAACACATGATTTAGCTTCAAATCAATGCGATGTAGAAGGTATACCTTCAAATCCAGGCTTAACAAATGATTTAGCTTCAAATACTTGCGATATAAATGATATAGCTTCAAATGCAGGCGAAACAAACGTGTTAGCTTCTAATCCATGCGAAACTCATGATTTAGCTTCAAATCAATGCGATGTAGAAGGTTTACCTTCAAATCCATGCTTAAAAAATGATTTAGCTTCAAACACTTGGGATATAAGTGATATGGCATCAAATGCAGACGATCAAACGAGTTAGATTCAAAATCCATGCAATAAACATGATTTAGCTTCAAATCAATGCGAAGTAGAAGGGTTAGCTTCAAATCCGTGGAACACAAATGATTTAGCTTCAAATACTTGCGATATAAATGATATAGCTTCAAATGCAGGCGAAACAAACTAGTTAGCTTCTAATCATGCGAAACTCATGATTTAGCTTCAAATCAATGCGATGTAGAAGGTTTACCTTCAAATCCATGCTTAACAAATGATTTCGCTTCAAATATTTGCGATATAAATGATATAGCTTCAAATGCAGGCGAAACAAACGTGTTAGCTTCTAATCCATGCGAAACTCATGATTTAGCTTCAAATCAATGCGATGTAGGAGGTTTACCTTCAAATCCATGCTTAACAAATAATTTAGCTTCAAACACTTGGGATATAAGTGATATAGCTTCAAATGCAGACGATCAAACAAGTTAGCCACAAAATCCATGCGATAAACTTGATTTAGCTTCAAATAAATGCGAAGTAGAAGGATTAGCTTCAAATCCATGCAACACAAATGATTTAGCTTCAAATACTTGCGATATAAATGATATAGCTTCAAATGCAGGCGGAACAAACGAGTTAGCTTCTAATCCATGCGAAACTCATGATTTAGCTTCAAATCAATGCGATGTAGAAGGTTTACCTTCAAATCAATGCTTAACAAATGATTTAGCTTCAAACACTTGGGATATAAGTGAAAAAGCTTCAAATGCAGACGATCAAACGAGTTAGCTTCAAAAACCATGCGATAAACTTGATTTAGCTTCAAATCAATGCAAAGTAGAAGGCTTAGCTTCAAATCCGTGGAACACAAATGATTTAGCTTCAAATACTTGCGATATAAACGATATAGCTTCAAATGCAGGCGAAACAAACTAGTTAGCTTCTAATCCATGCGAAACTCATGATTTAGCTTCAAATCAATGCGATGTAGGAGGTTTACCTTCAAATCCATGCTTAACAAATAATTTAGCTTCAAACACTTGGGATATAAGTGATATAGCTTCAAATGCAGACGATCAAACAAGTTAGCTTCAAAATCCATGCGATAAACTTGATTTAGATTCAAATCAATGCGAAGTAGAAGGATGAGCTTCAAATCCTTGCAACACAAATGATTTAGCTTCAAATACTTGCGACATAAATGATATAGCTTCAAGTGCAGTCGAAACAAACGAGTTAGCTTCTAATCCATGCGAAACTCATGATTTAGCTTCAAATCAATGCGATGTGGAAGGTTTACCTTCAAATCAATGCTTAACAAATGATTTAGCTTCAAACACTTGGGATATAAGTGAAAAAGCTTCAAATGCAGACGATCAAACGAGTTAGCTTCAAAATCCATGCGATAAACTTGATTAGCTTCAAATCAATGCGAAGTAGAAGGATGAGCTTCAAATCCATGCAACACAAATGATTTAGCTTCAAATACTTGCGACATAAATGATATAGCTTCAAATGCAGGCGAAACAAACGAGTTAGCTTCTAATCCATGCGAAACTCATGATTTAGCTTCAAATCAATGCGATGTGGAAGGTTTACCTTCAAATCAATGCTTAACAAATGATTTAGCTTCAAACACTTGGGATATAAGTGAAAAAGCTTCAAATGCAGACGATCAAACGAGTTAGCTTCAAAATCCATGCGATAAACTTGATTTAGCTTCAAATCAATGCGAAGTAGAAGGCTTAGCTTCCAATCCATGCGAAACAAATGATTTAGGTCCAGATACTTGCGGTATAAGTGATACAACTTCAAATGCAGACGAAACAAACGAGTTAGCTTCATATCTATGCGAAACCCATGATTTAGCTTCAATTCAATGCGATGTAGAAGGTTTACCTTCAAATCCATGCTTAACAAATGATTTAGCTTCAAACACTTGGGATATAAGTGAAAAAGCTTCAAATGCAGACGATCAAACGAGTTAGCTTCAAAATCCATGTGATAAACTTGATTTAGCTTCAAATCAATGCGAAGTAGAAGGATTAGCTTCAAATCCGTGGAACACAAATGATTTAGCTTCAAATACTTGCGATATAAATGATACAGCATCAAATGCAGGCGAAACAAACGTGTTAGCTTCTAATCCATGCGAAACTCATGATTTAGCTGCAAATCAATGCGATGTAGAAGGTTTACCTTCAAATCCATGCTTAACAAATGATTTAGCTTCAAACACTTGGGATATAAGTGATATAGCTTCAAATGCAGACGATCAAACGAGTTAGCTTCATAATCCACGCGATAAATTTGATTTAGCTTCAAATCAATGCGAAGTAGAAGGATGAGCTTCAAATCCATGCAATACAAATGATTTAGCTTCTAATACTTGCGATATAAATGATATAGCTTCAAATGCAGACGGTCAAACGAGTTAGCTTAATAATCCACGCGATAAATTGTATTCAGCTTCAAATCAATGCGAAGTAGAAGGGTTAGCTTCCAATCCATGCGAAACAAATGATTTAGGTTCAGATACTTGCGGTATGAGTGATACAGCTCCAAATGCAGACGAAACGAACGAGTTAGCTTCATATCTATGCGAAACTCATGATTTAGCTTCAAATCAATGTGATGTAGAAGGTTTAACTTCAAATCCATGCTTAACAAATGATTTAGCTTCAAATACTAGCGATATAAATGATTAGCTTCAAATGCAGGCGAAACAAACGAGTTAGCTTCTAATCCATGCGAAACTCATGATTTAGCTTCAAATCAATGCGATGTAGAAGGTTTACCTTCAAATCCATGCTTAACAAATAATTTAGCTTCAAACACTTGGGATATAAGCGATATAGCTTCAAATGCATACGATCAAACGAGTTAGGTTCAAAATCCATGCGATAAACTTGATTTAGCTTCAAATCAATGCGAAGTAGAAGGATGAGCTTCAAATCCAAGCAACACAAATGATTTAGCTTCAAATACTTGCGATATAAATGATATAGCTTCAAATGCAGGCGAAACAAACGAGTTAGCTTCTAATCCATGCGAAACTCATGATTTAGCTTCAAATCAATGCGATGTAGAAGGTTCATCTTCAAATCCATGCTTAACAAATAATTTAGCTTCAAACACTTGGGATATAAGTGATATAGCTTCAAATGCAGACGATCAAACAAGTTAGCTTCAAAATCCATGCGATAAACTTGATTTAGCTTCAAATCAATGCGAAGTAGAAGGATGAGCTTCAAATCCTTGCAACACAAATGCTTTAGCTTCAAATACTTGCGACATAAATGATATAGCTTCAAGTGCAGGCGAAACAAACGAGTTAGCTTCTAATCCATGCGAAACTCATGATTTAGCTTCAAATCAATGCGATGTGGAAGGTTTACCTTCAAATCAATGCTTAACAAATGATTTAGCTTCAAACACTTGGGATATAAGTGAAAAAGCTTCAAATGCAGACGATCAAACGAGTTACCTTCAAAATCCATGCGATAAACTTGATTTAGCTTCAAATCAATGCGAAGTAGAAGGATGAGCTTCAAATCCATGCAACACAAATGATTTAGCTTCAAATACTTGCGACATAAATGATATAGCTTCAAATGCAGGCGAAACAAACGAGTTAGCTTCTAATCCATGCGAAACTCATGATTTAGCTTCAAATCAATGCGATGTAGAAGGTTCACCTTCAAATCCATGCGCAACAAATGATTTAGCTTCAAACAGTTGGGATATAAGTGATATAGCTTGAAATGCAGACGATCAAACGAGTTAGCTTCAAAATCCAGGCGATAAACTTGATTTAGCTTCAAATCAATGCGAAGTAGAAGGCTTAGCTTCCAATCCATGCGAAACAAATGATTTAGGTCCAGATACATGCGGTATAAGTGATACAACTTCAAATGCAGACGAAACAAACGAGTTAGCTTCATATATATGCGAAACCCATGATTTAGCTTCAAATCAATGCGATGTAGAAGGTTTACCTTCAAATCCATGCTTAACAAATGATTTAGCTTCGAATACTTGGGATATAAGTGATATAGCTTCAAATGCAGACGATCAAACGAGTTAGCTTCAAAATCCATGCGATAAACTTGATTTAGCTTCAAATCAATGCGAAGTAGAAGGATTAGCTTCAAATCCGTGGAACACAAATGATTTAGCTTCAAATACTTGCGATATAAATGATACAGCATCAAATGCAGGCGAAACAAACGTGTTAGCTTCTAATCCATGCGAAACTCATGATTTAGCTGCAAATCAATGCGATGTAGAAGGTTTACCTTCAAATCCATGCTTAACAAATGATTTAGCTTCAAACACTTGGGATATAAGTGATATAGCTTCAAATGCAGACGATCAAACGAGTTAGCTTCATAATCCACGCGATAAATTTGATTTAGCTTCAAATCAATGCGAAGTAGAAGGATGAGCTTCAAATCCATGCAATACAAATGATTTAGCTTCTAATACTTGCGATATAAATGATATAGCTTCAAATGCAGACGGTCAAACGAGTTAGCTTAATAATCCACGCGATAAATTGTATTCAGCTTCAAATCAATGCGAAGTAGAAGGCTTAGCTTCCAATCCATGCGAAACAAATGATTTAGGTTCAGATACTTGCGGTATGAATGATACAGCTCCAAATGCAGACGAAACGAACGAGTTAGCTTCATATCTATGCGAAACTCATGATTTAGCTTCAAATCATTGCGATGTAGAAGGTTTAACTTCAAATCATGCTTAACAAATGATTTAGCTTCAAATACTAGCGATATAAATGATTAGCTTCAAATGCAGGCGAAACAAACGAGTTAGCTTCTAATCCATGCGAAACTCATGATTTAGCTTCAAATCAATGCGATGTAGAAGGTTTACCTTCAAATCCATGCTTAACAAATAATTTAGCTTCAAACACTTGGGATATAAGTGATATAGCTTCAAATGCAGACGATCAAACGAGTTAGCTTCAAAATCCATGCGATAAACTTGATTTAGCTTCAAATCAATGCGAAGTAGAAGGATGAGCTTCAAATCCATGCAACACAAATGATTTAGCTTCAAATACTTGCGACATAAATGATATAGCTTCAAATGCAGGCGAAACAAACGAGTTAGCTTCTAATCCATGCGAAACTCATGATTTAGCTTCAAATCAATGCGATGTAGAAGGTTCACCTTCAATCCATGCGCAACAAATGATTTAGCTTCAAACAGTTGGGATATAAGTGATATAGCTTGAAATGCAGACGATCAAACGAGTTAGCTTCAAAATCCAGGCGATAAACTTGATTTAGCTTCAAATCAATGCGAAGTAGAAGGCTTAGCTTCCAATCCATGCGAAACAAATGATTTAGGTCCAGATACATGCGGTATAAGTGATACAACTTCAAATGCAGACGAAACAAACGAGTTAGCTTCATATATATGCGAAAACCCATGATTTAGCTTCAAATCAATGCGATGTAGAAGGTTTACCTTCAAATCCATGCTTAACAAATGATTTAGCTTCGAATACTTGGGATATAAGTGATATAGCTTCAAATGCAGACGATCAAACGAGTTAGCTTCAAAATCCATGCGATAAACTTGATTTAGCTTCAAATCAATGCGAAGTAGAAGGATTAGCTTCAAATCCGTGGAACACAAATGATTTAGCTTCAAATACTTGCGATATAAATGATACAGCATCAAATGCAGGCGAAACAAACGTGTTAGCTTCTAATCCATGCGAAACTCATGATTTAGCTGCAAATCAATGCGATGTAGAAGGTTTACCTTCAAATCCATGCTTAACAAATGATTTAGCTTCAAACACTTGGGATATAAGTGATATAGCTTCAAATGCAGACGATCAAACGAGTTAGCTTCATAATCCACGCGATAAATTTGATTTAGCTTCAAATCAATGCGAAGTAGAAGGATGAGCTTCAAATCCATGCAATACAAATGATTTAGCTTCTAATACTTGCGATATAAATGATATAGCTTCAAATGCAGACGGTCAAACGAGTTAGCTTAATAATCCACGCGATAAATTGTATTCAGCTTCAAATCAATGCGAAGTAGAAGGCTTAGCTTCCAATCCATGCGAAACAAATGATTTAGGTTCAGATACTTGCGGTATGAATGATACAGCTCCAAATGCAGACGAAACGAACGAGTTAGCTTCATATCTATGCGAAACTCATGATTTAGCTTCAAATCATTGCGATGTAGAAGGTTTAACTTCAAATCCATGCTTAACAAATGATTTAGCTTCAAATACTAGCGATATAAATGATTAGCTTCAAATGCAGGCGAAACAAACGAGTTAGCTTCTAATCCATGCGAAACTCATGATTTAGCTTCAAATCAATGCGATGTAGAAGGTTTACCTTCAAATCCATGCTTAACAAATAATTTAGCTTCAAACACTTGGGATATAAGCGATATAGCTTCAAATGCATACGATCAAACGAGTTAGGTTCAAAATCCATGCGATAAACTTGATTTAGCTTCAAATCAATGCGAAGTAGAAGGATGAGCTTCAAATCCAAGCAACACAAATGATTTAGCTTGAAATACTTGCGATATAAATGATATAGCTTCAAATGCAGGCGAAACAAACGAGTTAGCTTCTAATCCATGCGAAACTCATGATTTAGCTTCAAATCAATGCGATGTAGAAGGTTCATCTTCAAATCCATGCGCAACAAATGATTTAGCTTCAAACACTTGGGATATAAGTGATATAGCTTGAAATGCAGACGATCAAACGAGTTAGCTTCAAAATCCATGCGATAAAATTGATTTAGCTTCAAATCAATGCGAAATAGAAGGCTTAGCTTCCAATCCATGCGAAACAAATGATTTAGGTTCAGATACTTGCGTTATAAGTGATACAGCTTCAAATGCAGACGAAACAAACGAGTTAGCTTCGTATCTATGCGAAACTCATGATTTAGCTTCAAATCAATGCGATGTAGAAGGTTTAACTTCAAATCCATGCTTAACAAATGATTTAGCTTCAAACACTTGGGATATAAGTGATATAGCTTCAAATGCAGACGATCAAACGAGTTAGATTCAAAATCCATGCGATAAACTTGATTTAGCTTCAAATCAATGCGAAGTAGAAGGATTAGCTTCAAATCCGTGCAACACAAATGATTTAGCTTCAAATACTTACGATACAAGTTATATAGCTTCAAATGCAGGTGAAACAAACGAGTTAGCTTCTAATCCATGCGAAACTTATGATTTAGCTTCAAATCAATGCGATGTAGAAGGTTCACCTTCAAATCCATGCGTAACAAATGATTTAGCTTCAAACACTTGGGATATAAGTGATATAGCTTGAAATGCAGACGATCAAACGAGTTAGCTTCAAAATCCATGCGATAAACTTGATTTAGCTTCAAATCAATGCGAAGTAGAAGGCTTAGCTTCCAATCCATGCGAAACAAATGATTTAGGTCCAGATACTTGCGGTATAAGTGATACAGCTTCAAATGCAGACGAAACAAACGAGTTAGCATCATATCTATGCGAAACCCATGATTTAGCTTCAAATCAATGCGATGTAGAAGGTTTACCTTCAAATCCATGCTTAACAAATGATTCAGCTTCGAATACTTGCGATATGAATGATATAGTTTCAAATGCAGGCGAAACAGACGTGTTAGCTTCTAATCCATGCGAAACTCATGATTTAGCTTCAAATCAATGCGATGTAGAAGGTTTACCTTCAAATCCATGCTTAACAAATGATTTAGCTTCAAACACTTGGGATATAAGTGAAAAAAGCTTCAAATGCAGACGATCAAACGAGTTAGCTTCAAAATCCATGTGATAAACTTGATTTAGCTTCAAATCAATGCGAAGTAGAAGGATTAGCTTCAAATCCGTGGAACACAAATGATTTAGCTTCAAATACTTGCGATATAAATGATATAGCTTCAAATGCAGGCGAAACAAACGAGTTAGCTTCTAATCCATGCGAAACTCATGATTTAGGTTCAAATAAATACGATGTAGAAGGTTCACCTTCAAATCCATGCCCAACAAATGATTTAGCTTCAAACACTTGGGATATAAGTGATATAGCTTGAAATGCAGACGATCAAACCAGTTAGCTTCAAAATCCATGCGATAAACTTGATTTAGCTTCAAATCAATGCGAAGTAGAAGGCTTAGCTTCAAATCCATGCGAAACAAATGATTTAGGTTCAGATACTTGCGGTATAAATGATACAACTTCAAATGCAGACGAAACAAACGAGATAGCTTCATATCAATGCGAAACACATGATTTAGCTTCAAATCAATGCGATGTAGAAGGTATACCTTCAAATCCAGGCTTAACAAATGATTTAGCTTCAAATACTTGCGATATAAATGATATAGCTTCAAATGCAGGCGAAACAAACGTGTTAGCTTCTAATCCATGCGAAACTCATGATTTAGCTTCAAATCAATGCGATGTAGAAGGTTTACCTTCAAATCCATGCTTAAAAAATGATTTAGCTTCAAACACTTGGGATATAAGTGATATGGCATCAAATGCAGACGATCAAACGAGTTAGATTCAAAATCCATGCAATAAACATGATTTAGCTTCAAATCAATGCGAAGTAGAAGGGTTAGCTTCAAATCCGTGGAACACAAATGATTTAGCTTCAAATACTTGCGATATAAATGATATAGCTTCAAATGCAGGCGAAACAAACTAGTTAGCTTCTAATCCATGCGAAACTCATGATTTAGCTTCAAATCAATGCGATGTAGAAGGTTTACCTTCAAATCCATGCTTAACAAATGATTTCGCTTCAAATATTTGCGATATAAATGATATAGCTTCAAATGCAGGCGAAACAAACGTGTTAGCTTCTAATCCATGCGAAACTCATGATTTAGCTTCAAATCAATGCGATGTAGGAGGTTTACCTTCAAATCCATGCTTAACAAATAATTTAGCTTCAAACACTTGGGATATAAGTGATATAGCTTCAAATGCAGACGATCAAACAAGTTAGCCACAAAATCCATGCGATAAACTTGATTTAGCTTCAAATAAATGCGAAGTAGAAGGATTAGCTTCAAATCCATGCAACACAAATGATTTAGCTTCAAATACTTGCGATATAAATGATATAGCTTCAAATGCAGGCGGAACAAACGAGTTAGCTTCTAATCCATGCGAAACTCATGATTTATCTTCAAATCAATGCGATGTAGCAAGGTTTACCTTCAAATCAATGCTTAACAAATGATTTAGCTTCAAACACTTGGGATATAAGTGAAAAAGCTTCAAATGCCGACGATCAAACGAGTTAGCTTCAAAACCATGCGATAAACTTGATTTAGCTTCAAATCAATGCAAAGTAGAAGGCTTAGCTTCAAATCCGTGGAACACAAATGATTTAGCTTCAAATACTTGCGATATAAACGATATAGCTTCAAATGCAGGCGAAACAAACTAGTTAGCTTCTAATCCATGCGAAACTCATGATTTAGCTTCAAATCAATGCGATGTAGGAGGTTTACCTTCAAATCCATGCTTAACAAATAATTTAGATTCAAACACTTGGGATATAAGTGATATAGCTTCAAATGCAGACGATCAAACAAGTTAGCTTCAAAATCCATGCGATAAACTTGATTTAGCTTCAAATCAATGCGAAGTAGAAGGATGAGCTTCAAATCCATGCAACACAAATGATTTAGCTTCAAATACTTGCGACATAAATGATATAGCTTCAGTGCAGGCGAAACAAACGAGTTAGCTTCTAATCCATGCGAAACTCATGATTTAGCTTCAAATCAATGCGATGTGGAAGGTTTACCTTCAAATCAATGCTTAACAAATGATTTAGCTTCAAACACTTGGGATATAAGTGAAAAAGCTTCAAATGCAGACGATCAAACGAGTTAGCTTCAAATCCATGCGATAAACTTGATTTAGCTTCAAATCAATGCGAAGTAGAAGGCTTAGCTTCCAATCCATGCGAAACAATGATTTAGGTCCAGATACTTGCGGTATAAGTGATACAACTTCAAATGCAGACGAAACAAACGAGTTAGCTTCATATCTATGCGAAACCCATGATTTAGCTTCAATCAATGCGATGTAGAAGGTTTACCTTCAAATCCATGCTTAACAAAGATTTAGCTTCAAACACTTGGGATATAAGTGAAAAAGCTTCAAATGCAGACGATCAAACGAGTTAGCTTCAAAATCCATGTGATAAACTTGATTTAGCTTCAAATCAATGCGAAGTAGAAGGATTAGCTTCAAATCCGTGGAACACAAATGATTTAGCTTCAAATACTTGCGATATAAATGATATAGCTTCAAATGCAGGCGAAACAAACGAGTTAGCTTCTAATCCATGCGAAACTCATGATTTAGGTTCAAATAAATACGATGTAGAAGGTTCACCTTCAAATCCATGCCCAACAAATGATTTAGCTTCAAACACTTGGGATATAAGTGATATAGCTTGAAATGCAGACGATCAAAGCAGTTAGCTTCAAAATCCATGCGATAAACTTGATTTAGCTTCAAATCAATGCGAAGTAGAAGGCTTAGCTTCAAATCCATGCGAAACAAATGATTTAGGTTCAGATACTTGCGGTATAAATGATACAGCTTCAAATGCAGACGAAACAAACGAGATAGCTTCATATCAATGCGAAACACATGATTTAGCTTCAAATCAATGCGATGTAGAAGGTATACCTTCAAATCAGGCTTAACAAATGATTTAAGCTTCAAATACTTGCGATATAAATGATATAGCTTCAAATGCAGGCGAAACAAACGTGTTAGCTTCTAATCCATGCGAAACTCATGATTTAGCTTCAAATCAATGCGATGTAGAAGGTTTACCTTCAAATCCATGCTTAAAAAATGATTTAGCTTCAAACACTTGGATATAAGTGATATGGCATCAAATGCAGACGATCAAACGAGTTAGATTCAAAATCCATGCAATAAACATGATTTAGCTTCAAATCAATGCGAAGTAGAAGGGTTAGCTTCAAATCCGTGGAACACAAATGATTTAGCTTCAAATACTTGCGATATAAATGATATAGCTTCAAATGCAGGCGAAACAAACTAGTTAGCTTCTAATCCATGCGAAACTCATGATTTAGCTTCAAATCAATGCGATGAAGAAGGTTTACCTTCAAATCCATGCTTAACAAATGATTTCGCTTCAAATATTTGCGATATAAATGATATAGCTTCAAATGCAGGCGAAACAAACGTGTTAGCTTTTAATCCATGCGAAACTCATGATTTAGCTTCAAATCAATGCGATGTAGGAGGTTTACCTTCAAATCCATGCTTAACAAATAATTTAGCTTCAAACACTTGGGATATAAGTGATATAAGCTTCAAATGCAGACGATCAAACAAGTTAGCCACAAAATCCATGCGATAAACTTGATTTAGCTTCAAATAAATGCGAAGTAGAAGGATTAGCTTCAAATCCATGCAACACAAATGATTTAGCTTCAAATACTTGCGATATAAATGATATAGCTTCAAATGCAGGCGGAACAAACGAGTTAGCTTCTAATCCATGCGAAACTCATGATTTAGCTTCAAATCAATGCGATGTAGAAGGTTTACCTTCAAATCAATGCTTAACAAATGATTTAGCTTCAAACACTTGGGATATAAGTGAAAAAGCTTCAAATGCAGACGATCAAACGAGTTAGCTTCAAAAACCATGCGATAAACTTGATTTAGCTTCAAATCAATGCAAAGCAGAAGGCTTAGCTTCAAATCCGTGGAACACAAATGATTTAGCTTCAAATACTTGCGATATAAACGATATAGCTTCAAATGCAGGCGAAACAAACTAGTTAGCTTCTAATCCATGCGAAACTCATGATTTAGCTTCAAATCAATGCGATGTAGGAGGTTTACCTTCAAATCCATGCTTAACAAATAATTTAGCTTCAAACACTTGGGATATAAGTGATATAGCTTCAAATGCAGACGATCAAACAAGTTAGCTTCAAAATCCATGCGATAAACTTGATTTAGCTTCAAATCAATGCGAAGTAGAAGGATGAGCTTCAAATCCATGCAACACAAATGATTTATCTTCAAATACTTGCGATATAAATGAAATAGCTTCAAATGCGGGCGAAACAATCGAGTTAGCTTCTAATCCATGCGAAACTCATGATTTAGCTTCAAATCAATGCGATGTAGAAGGTTGACCTTCAAATCCATGCGCAACAAATAATTTAGCTTCAAACACTTGTGATATATGTGATATAGCTTCAAATGCAGGCGATCAAACGAGTTAGCTTCAAAATTCATGCGATAAACTTGCTTTAGCTTCAATCAATGCGATGTGGAAGGTTTACCTTCAAATCCATGCTTAACAAATAATTTAGCTTCAAACACTTGGGATATAACTGATATTGCTTCAAATGCAGACGATCAAACGAGTTAGCTACATAATCCACGCGATAAATTTGATTTAGATTCAAATCAATGCGAAGTAGAAGGATGAGCTTCAAATCCATGCAACACAAATGATTTAGTTTCAAATACTAGCGATATAAATGATATAGCTTCAAATGCAGGCGAAACAAACGAGTTAGCTTCTAATCCAAGCGAAACTCATGATTTAGCTTCAAATCAATGCGATGTAGGAGGTTTACCTTCAAATCCATGCTTAACAAATAATTTAGCTTCAAACACTTGGGATATAAGTGATATAGCTTCAAATGCAGACGATCAAACGAGTTAGCTTCAAAATCCATGCGATAAACTTGATTTAGCTTCAAATTAATGCGAAGTAGAAGGATGAGCTTCAAATCCATGCAACACAAATGATTTAGCTTCAAATACTTGCGACATAAATGATATAGCTTCAAATGCAGGCGAAACAAACGAGTTAGCTTCTAATCCATGCGAAACTCATGATTTAGCATCAAATCAATGCGATGTAGAAGGTTTACCTTCAAATCCATGCTTAACAAATAATTTAGCTTCAAACACTTGGTATATAAGCGATATAGCTTCAAATGCATACGATCAAACGAGTTAGGTTCAAAATCCATGCGATAAACTTGATTTAGCTTCAAATCAATGCGAAGTAGAAGGATGAGCTTCAAATCCAAGCAACACAAATGATTTAGCTTCAAATACCTGCGATATAAATGATATAGCTTCAAATGCAGGCGAAACAAACGAGTTAGCTTCTAATCCATGCGAAACTCATGATTTAGCTTCAAATCAATGCGATGTAGAAGGTTTACCTTCAAATCATGCTTAACAAATAATTTAGCTTCAAACACTTGGTATATAAGCGATATAGCTTCAAATGCATACGATCAATCGAGTTAGGTTCAAAATCCATGCGATAAACTTGATTTAGCTTCAAATCAATGCGAAATAGAAGGCTTAGCGTCCAATCCATGCGAAACAAATGATTTAGGTTCAGATACTTGCGGTATAAGTGATACAGCATCAAATGCAGACGAAACAAACGAGTTAGTTTCGTATCTATGCGAAACTCATGATTTAGCTTCAAATCAATGCGATGTAGAAGGTTTAACTTCAAATCCATGCTTAACAAATGATTTAGCTTCAAACACTTGGGATATAAGTGATATAGCTGCAAATGCAGACGATCAAACGAGTTAGCTTCAAAATCCATGCGATAAACTTGATTTAGCTTCAAATCAATGCGAAGTAGAAGGATTAGCTTCAAATCCGTGGAACACAAATGATTTAGCTTCAAATACTTACGATACAAGTGATATATCTTCAAATGCAGATGAAACAAACGAGTTAGCTTCATATCTATGCGAAACACATGATATAGCTTCAAATCAATGCGATGTAGAAGGTTCACCTTCAAATCCATGCGCAACAAATGATTTAGCTTCAAACACTTGGATATAAGTGATACAGCTTCAAATACAGACGAAACAAACGTGTTACCTTCTAATCCATGCGAAACTCATGATTTAGGTTCAAATAAATACGATGTAGAAGGTTCACCTTCAAATCCATGCCCAACAAATGATTTAGCTTCAAACACTTGGGATATAAGTGATATAGCTTGAAATGCAGACGATCAAACCAGTTAGCTTCAAAATCCATGCGATAAACTTGATTTAGCTTCAAATCAATGCGAAGTAGAAGGCTTAGCTTCAAATCCATGCGAAACAAATGATTTAGGTTCAGATACTTGCGGTATAAATGATACAACTTCAAATGCAGACGAAACAAACGAGATAGCTTCATATCAATGCGAAACACATGATTTAGCTTCAAATCAATGCGATGTAGAAGGTATACCTTCAAATCCAGGCTTAACAAATGATTTAGCTTCAAATACTTGCGATATAAATGATATAGCTTCAAATGCAGGCGAAACAAACGTGTTAGCTTCTAATCCATGCGAAACTCATGATTTAGCTTCAAATCAATGCGATGTAGAAGGTTTACCTTCAAATCCATGCTTAAAAAAATGATTTAGCTTCAAACACTTGGGATATAAGTGATATGGCATCAAATGCAGACGATCAAACGAGTTAGATTCAAAATCCATGCAATAAACATGATTTAGCTTCAAATCAATGCGAAGTAGAAGGGTTAGCTTCAAATCCGTGGAACACAAATGATTTAGCTTCAAATACTTGCGATATAAATGATATAGCTTCAAATGCAGGCGAAACAAACTAGTTAGCTTCTAATCCATGCGAAACTCATGATTTAGCTTCAAATCAATGCGATGTAGAAGGTTTACCTTCAAATCCATGCTTAACAAATGATTTCGCTTCAAATATTTGCGATATAAATGATATAGCTTCAAATGCAGGCGAAACAAACGTGTTAGCTTCTAATCCATGCGAAACTCATGATTTAGCTTCAAATCAATGCGATGTAGGAGGTTTACCTTCAAATCCATGCTTAACAAATAATTTAGCTTCAAACACTTGGGATATAAGTGATATAGCTTCAAATGCAGACGATCAAACAAGTTAGCCACAAAATCCATGCGATAAACTTGATTTAGCTTCAAATAAATGCGAAGTAGAAGGATTAGCTTCAAATCCATGCAACACAAATGATTTAGCTTCAAATACTTGCGATATAAATGATATAGCTTCAAATGCGGGCGGAACAAACGAGTTAGCTTCTAATCCATGCGAAACTCATGATTTATCTTCAAATCAATGCGATGTAGAAGGTTTACCTTCAAATCAATGCTTAACAAATGATTTAGCTTCAAACACTTGGGATATAAGTGAAAAAGCTTCAAATGCCGACGATCAAACGAGTTAGCTTCAAAAACCATGCGATAAACTTGATTTAGCTTCAAATCAATGCAAAGTAGAAGGCTTAGCTTCAAATCCGTGGAACACAAATGATTTAGCTTCAAATACTTGCGATATAAACGATATAGCTTCAAATGCAGGCGAAACAAACTAGTTAGCTTCTAATCCATGCGAAACTCATGATTTAGCTTCAAATCAATGCGATGTAGGAGGTTTACCTTCAAATCCATGCTTAACAAATAATTTAGATTCAAACACTTGGGATATAAGTGATATAGCTTCAAATGCAGACGATCAAACAAGTTAGCTTCAAAATCCATGCGATAAACTTGATTTAGCTTCAAATCAATGCGAAGTAGAAGGATGAGCTTCAAATCCATGCAACACAAATGATTTAGCTTCAAATACTTGCGACATAAATGATATAGCTTCAAGTGCTGGCGAAACAAACGAGTTAGCTTCTAATCCATGCGAAACTCATGATTTAGCTTCAAATCAATGCGATGTGGAAGGTTTACCTTCAAATCAATGCTTAACAAATGATTTAGCTTCAAACACTTGGGATATAAGTGAAAAAGCTTCAATGCAGACGATCAAACGAGTTAGCTTCAAAATCCATGCGATAAACTTGATTTAGCTTCAAATCAATGCGAAATAGAAGGCTTAGTTTCCAATCCATGCGAAACAAATGATTTAGGTCCAGATACTTGCGGTATAAGTGATACAGCTTCAAATGCAGACGAAAACAAACGAGTTAGCTTCATATCTATGCGAAACCCATGATTTAGCTTCAAATCAATGCGATGTAGAAGGTTTACCTTCAAACGCGTGCTTAACAAATGATTTAGCTTCAAATACTTGCGATATGAATGATATAGCTTCAAATGCAGGCGAAACAAACGTGTTAGCTTCTAATCCATGCGAAACTCATGATTTAGCTTCAAATTAATGCGATGTAGAGGGTTTACCTTCAAATCCATGCTTAACAAATAATTTAGCTTCAAACACTTGGGATATAAGTGATATAGCTTGAAATGCAGACGATCAAACGAGTTAGCTTCAAGTCCACGCGAAAGAAGTGATTTAGCTTCAGACACTTGCGTTATAAGTGATATAGCTTCAAATCCAGACGATCAAACGAGTTAGCTTCAAAATCCATGCGATAAACTTGATTTAGCTTCTAATCAATGCGAAGTAGAAGGATTAGCTTCAAATCCGTGGAACGCAAATGATTTAGCTTCAAACAGTTGGGATATAAGTGATATAGCTTCAAATGCAGAAGATCAAACGAGTTAGCCTCAAAATCCATGCGATAAATTTGATTTAGCTTCAAATCAATGCGAAGTAGAAGGGTGAGCTTCAAATCCATGCAACACAAATGATTTAGCTTCAAATACTTGCGATATAAATGATATAGCTTCAAATGTAGGCGAAACAAACGAGTTAGCTTCTAATCCATGCGAAACTCATGATTTAGCTTCAAATCAATGCGATGTAGAAGGTTTACCTTCAAATCCATGCTTAACAAATGATTTAGCTTCAAACACTTGGGATAATAAGTGACATAGCTTCAAATGCAGACGATCAAACGAGTTAGCTTCATAATCCACGCGATAAACTTGATTTAGCTTCAAATCAATGCGAAATAGAAGGATGAGCTTCAAATCCATGCAACACAAATGATTTAGCTTCAAATACTTGCGATATAAATGATATAGCTTCAAATGCAGGCGAAACAAACGAGTTAGCTTCTAATCCATGCGAAACTCATGATTTAGCTTCAAATCAATGCGATGTAGAAGATTTACCTTCAAATCCATGCTGAACAAATGATTTAGCTTCAAACACTTGGGATATACGTGATATAGCTTCAAATGCAGGCGAAACAAACGTGTTAGATTGTAATCCATGCGAAACTCATGATTTAGCTTCAAATCAATGCGATGTAGAAGGTTTACCTTCAAATCCATGAATAACAAATGATTTAGCTTCAAACACTTGGGATATACGTGATATAGCTTCAAATGCAGACGATCAAACGAGTTAGCTTCAAAATCCATGCGATAAACTTGATTTAGCTTCAAATCAATGCAAAGTAGAAGGATTAGCTTCAAATCCGTGGAACGCAAATGATTCAGCTTCAAATACTAGCGATATAAATGATATAGCTTCAAATGCAGGCGAAACAAACGAGTTAGCTTCTAATCCATGCGAAACTCATGATTTAGCTTCAAATCAATGCGATGTAGAAGGTTTACCTTCAAATCCATGCTTAACAAATAATTTAGCTTCAAACAGTTGGGATATAAGTGATATAGCTTCAAATGCAGAAGATCAAACGTGTTAGCCTCAAAATCCATGCGATAAACTTGATTTAGCTTCAAATCAATGCGAAGTAGAAGGGTGAGCTTCAAATCCATGCAACACAAATGATTTAGCTTCAAACACTTGGGATATACGTGATATAGCTTCAAATGCAGGCGAAACAAACGTGTTAGATTGTAATCCATGCGAAACTCATGATTTAGCTTCAAATCAATGCGATGTAGAAGGTTTACCTTCAAATCCATGCTTAACAAATGATTTAGCTTCAAACACTTGGGATATAAGTGACATAGCTTCAAATGCAGACGATCAAACGAGTAAGCTTTATAATCCACGCGATAAATTTGATTTAGCTTCAAATCAATGCGAAGTAGAAGGATGAGCTTCAAATCCATGCAACACAAATGATTTAGCTTCAAATTCTAGCGATATAAATGATATAGATTCAAATGCAGGCAAAACAAACGTGTTAGCTTCTAATCCATGCGAAACTCATGATTTAGATTCAAATCAATGCGATGTAGAAGGTTTACCTTCAAATCCATGCTTAACAAATGATTTAGCTTTAAATACTTGGGATATAAATGATATAGCTTCAAATGCAGACGATCAAACGAGTTAGCTTCAAAATCCATGCGATAATCTTGATTTAGCTTCAAATCAATGCAAAGTAGAAGGATTAGCTTCAAATCCGTGGAACGCAAATGATTCAGCTTCAAATACTAGCGATATAAATGATATAGCTTCAAATGCAGGCGAAACAAACGAGTTAGCTTCTAATCCATGCGAAACTCATGATTTAGCTTCAAATAAATGCGATGTAGAAGGTTTACCTTCAAATCCATGCTTAACAAATAATTTAGCTTCAAACAGTTGGGATATAAGTGATATAGCTTCAAATGCAGACGATCAACGAGTTAGCCTCAAAATCCATGCGATAAACTTGATTTAGCTTCAAATCAATGCGAAGTAGAAGGGTGAGCTTCAAATCCATGCAACACAAATGATTTAGCTTCAAACACTTGGGATATACGTGATATAGCTTCAAATGCAGGCGAAACAAACGTGTTAGATTGTAATCCATGCGAAACTCATGATTTAGCTTCAAATCAATGCGATGTAGAAGGTTTACCTTCAAATCCATGCTTAACAAATGATTTAGCTTCAAACACTTGGGATATACGTGATATAGCTTCAAATGCAGACGATCAAACGAGTTAGCTTCAAAATCCATGCGATAAACTTGATTTAGCTTCAAATCAATGCGAAGTAGAAGGATTAGCTTCAAATCCGTGGAACGCAAATGATTTAGCTTCAAATACTAGCGATATAAATGATATAGCTTCAAATGCAGGCGAAACAAACGAGTTAGCTTCTAATCCATGCGAAACTCATGATTTAGCTTCAAATCAATGCGATGTAGAAGGTTTACCTTCAAATCCATGCTGAACAAATGATTTAGCTTCAAACAGTTGGGATATAAGTGATATAGCTTCAAATGCAGAAGATCAAACGAGTTAGCCTCAAAATCCATGCGAAACTCATGATTTAGCTTCAAATCAATGCGATGTAGAAGGTTTACCTTCAAATCCATGCTTAACAAATGATTTAGCTTCAAACACTTGGGATATAAGTGACATAGCTTCAAATGCAGACGATCAAACGAGTTAGCTTCATAATCCACGCGATAAATTTGATTTAGCTTCAAATCAATGCGAAGTAGAAGGATGAGCTTCAAATCCATGCAACACAAATGATTTAGCTTCAAATTCTAGCGATATAAATGATATAGATTCAAATGCAGGCAAAACAAACGTGTTAGCTTCTAATCCATGCGAAACTCATGATTTAGCTTCAAATCAATGCGATGTAGAAGGTTTACCTTCAAATCCATGCTTAACAAATGATTTAGCTTCAAATACTTGGGATATAAATGATATAGCTTCAAATGCAGAAGAAAGAAACGTGTTATCTTCAAATCCATGCCATGCACTTGATTTAGCTGAAAATCAATGCGATGTAGAAGTTTTACCTTCAAATCCATGCTTACCAAATGATTAAGATTCAAATACTTGCGATATAAATGATATAGCTTCAAATGCAGAAGAAACAAACGAGTTATCTTAAAATCCATGCCATGCACTTGATTTAGCTGAAAATCAATGCGATGTAGAAGGTTAGCTTGAAATCCATGCGAAACAAATGATTTAGCATCAGATACTTGCGATTTAAGTGATATAGCTTCAAATGCA